>NC_092166.1:83742716-83780216 GCF_045791955.1 Oncorhynchus clarkii lewisi | reverse complement strand
GATCTGTGTTTTACACAAAACAATTTGGCTCCTGCTTAAGTTTGAAACATAATGTTTTTGACTGTACTGTAAAGTCAAGCATTTCCTGATAAATTGGATTCATTTCAAATGAGGTTACCCAACACATTCAAACTTTTAGCTTCTGTTTCAGATATATGTGATGACCCCACCCCCCTCCAACACTGTCTATAACTGAAGTGTTCAACAGTGTAACTTACTAACTTGGTCTGCGTGCCAAATGGCCCCCTATTCCCTAAATAGAGATACTAATACCTACAGTGGGGAGAACAAGTATTTGATACACTGCCGATTTTGCAGGTTTTCCTACTTACAAAGCATGTAGAGGTCTGTCATTTTTTATCATAGGTACACTTCAACTGTGAGAGACGGAACCTAAAACAAAAATCCAGAAAATCACATTGTATGATTTTTAAGTAATTAATTTGCATTTTATTACATGACATAAGTATTTGATACATCAGAAAAGCAGAACTTAATATTTGGTACAGAAACCTTTGTTTGCAATTACAGAGATCATACGTTTCCTGTAGTTCTTGACCAGGTTTGCACACACTGCAGCAGGGATTTTGGCTCACTCCTCCATAGAGACATTCTCCAGATCCTTCAGGTTTCGGGGCTGTCGCTGGGCAATACGGACTTTCAGCTCCCTCCAAAGATTTTCTATTGGGTTCAGGTCTGGAGACTGGCTAGGCCACTCCAGGACCTTGAGATGCTTCTTACGGATCCACTACTTAGTTGCCCTGGCTGTGTGTTTTGGGTCGTTGTCATGCTGGAAGAGCCAGCCACGACCCATCTTCAATGCTCTTACTGAGGGAAGGAGGTTGTTGGCCAAGGTCTCGCGATACGTGGCCCCATCCATCCTCCCCTCAATACGGTGCAGTCGTCCTGTCCCCTTTGCAGAAAAGCATCCCCAAAGAATGATGTTTTCACCTCCATGCTTCACGGTTGGGATGATGTTCTTGGGGTTGTACTCATACTTCTTCTTCCTCCAAACATGGCGAGTGGAGTTTAGACCAAAAAACTCTATTTTTGTCTCATCAGACCACATGACCTTCTCCCATTCCTCCTCTGGATCATCCAGATGGTCATGGGCAAACTTCAGACGGGCCTGGACATGAGCTGGGTTGAGCAGGTGGACCTTGCATGCGCTGCAGGATTTTAATCCATGACGGCGTAGTGTGTTACTAATGGTTTTCTTTGAGACTGTGGTCCCAGCTCTCTTCAGGTCATTGACCAGTTCCTGCCGTGTAGTTCTGGGCTGATCCCTCACCTTCCTCATGATCATTGATGCCCCACCAGGTGAGATCTTGCATGGAGCCCCAGACCGAGGGTGATTGACCGTCATCTTGAACTTCTTCCATTTTCTAATAATTGCGGCAACAGTTGGTGCCTTCTCACCAAGCTGCTTGCCTATTGTCCTGTAGCCCATCCCAGCCTTGTGCAGGTCTACAATTTTATCCCTGATGTCCTTACACACCTCTCTGGTCTTGGCCATTGTGGAGAGGTTGGAGTCTGTTTGTGAGTGGACAGGTGTCTTTTATACAGGTAAGGAGTTCAAACAGGTGCAGTTAATACAGGTCATGAGTGGAGAACAGGAGGGATTCTTAAAGAAAAACGAACAGGTCTGTGAGAGCCGGAATTCTTACTGGTTGGTAGGTGGTCAAATACTTATGTCATGCAATAAAATGCAAATTAATTACTTAAAAATCATACAATGTGATTTTCAGGATTTTTGTTTAGATTCTGTCTCTCACAGTTGAGGTGTACTTATGATAAAAAATTACAGACCTCTACATGCTTTGTAAATAGGAAAACCTGCAAAATTGGCAGTGTATCAAATATTTGTTCTCCCCACTGTACATAGAGCTACTTTTGACCAGGGCCTATAGGGCTCAAAAGAATAACAAGGGGGGCATTTGGGATGCAGACATGGATTTGTCCTGAGGGGACGCAGTAGGAGTTAATCCAAGCAGTTTTAATATGTATTTGACAGAGGGTATGATTTATATTTTCAGCAATGTATTCTATGCTCTGCTATCGAGGGAAATCTGTCATTTTCTTACGAGCATTTGAGCTCGCATTTCACACCCATGAGTGTCATTGGAACATAAAGTGGGTAATAGATACATTCAAACGGAGAAATAGTTAAGGAGGTTTTAGAGAAGAAAAAAAGTCCTTTAATTAATTGATTAATTGAACCTTTAAAACAGACAGGCTTATCCTGGAAACATTATGTAAATTCCCTCCATTGCCTGTGAAAAAAAAAAAAGACATGAAAAAATTCACACAAAAAGACACTTGGTTTTTTTAGACACGTTTTAACACGTCTGAACATTTCACATGTGAAACATATGTATTTGTATATTGTACGTGTTTGCACATATTACATTTTCAGACACATTTGACATTCCGCATACATTTAAACTGAAAAATGTGACGTGGCAAAAAAATAGAGTTTTCTGACATGTTTCACATGTTTATTGTTTCCAAAACATTTCACATATGATATTATACATATAAAATGTGTGTGTGTGTGTGGGGGGGGTTAGAACTCAGGTCTCCCACAAGAGAAGCCAACGTCTTGACCGTTCGACCTAGAGGGCCAACACAACATTTGTAGTTGCAGGCGGGGCTACCTCATCTCGTGACCATGAACAATCATGGCCGCCTCATGTCTGCTACACTCAGTGGCAGTTCTAGCTTGTATGCCCCCCCCCTTCAGCGCCCCCCTCCAACATCAACAAAAAAAAGCACCATTCTGAACTAACTTGTCACGTTCTGACCTTAGTTCTTTTGTTTTTCTCTTTGTTTTAGTATGGTCAGGGGCGTGAGTTGGGGTGGGCAGTCTGTTTGTTTTAGTATGGTCAGGGGCGTGAGTTGGGGTGGGCAGTCTGTTTGTTTTAGTATGGTCAGGGGTCGTGAGTTGGGGTGGGCAGTCTGTTTGTTTTAGTATGGTCAGGGGCGTGAGTTGGGGTGGGCAGTCTGTTTGTTTTAGTATGGTCAGGGGCGTGAGTTGGGGTGGGCAGTCTGTTTGTTTTAGTATGGTGAGGGGTCGTGAGTTGGGGTGGGCAGTCTGTGTTTGTTTTAGTATGGTCAGGGGCGTGAGTTGGGGTGGGCAGTCTATGTTTGTTTTAGTATGGTCAGGGGCGTGAGTTGGGGTGGGCAGTCTGTTTGTTTTAGTATGGTGAGGGGTCGTGAGTTGGGGTGGGCAGTCTGTGTTTGTTTTAGTATGGTCAGGGGCGTGAGTTGGGGTGGGCAGTCTATGTTTGTTTTAGTATGGTCAGGGGCGTGAGTTGGGGTGGGCAGTCTATGTTTGTTTTAGTATGGTCAGGGGCGTGAGTTGGGGTGGGCAGTCTATGTTTGTTTTAGTATGGTCAGGGGCGTGAGTTGGGGTGGGCAGTCTGTTTGTTTTAGTATGGTCAGGGGCGTGAGTTGGGGTGGGCAGTCTATGTTTGTTTTAGTATGGTCAGGGGCGTGAGTTGGGGTGGGCAGTCTATGTTTGTTTTAGTATGGTCAGGGGCGTGAGTTGGGGTGGGCAGTCTGTTTGTTTTAGTATGGTCAGGGGCGTGAGTTGGGGTGGGCAGTCTGTGTTTGTTTTAGTATGGTCAGGGGCGTGAGTTGGGGTGGGCAGTCTATGTTTGTTTTAGTATGGTCAGGGGTCGTGAGTTGGGGTGGGCAGTCTTTGTTTGTTTTAGTATGGTGAGGGGCGTGAGTTGGGGTGGGCAGTCTGTGTTTGTTTTAGTATGGTCAGGGGCGTGAGTTGGGGTGGGCAGTCTGTTTGTTTTTCTCTTTGTTTTAGTCTGGTCAGGGGCGTGAGTTGGGGTGGGCAGTCTGTGTTTGTTTTAGTATGGTCAGGGGCGTGAGTTGGGGTGGGCAGTCTGTGTTTCTTTTAGTATGGTCAGGGCGTGAGTTGGGGTGGGCAGTCTGTGTTTGTTTTAGTATGGCCAGGGGCGTGAGTTGGGGTGGGCAGTCTGTTTGTTTTAGTATGGTCAGGGGCGTGAGTTGGGGTGGGCAGTCTGTGTTTGTTTTAGTATGTTCAGGGGCGTGAGTTGGGGTGGGCAGTCTGTGTTTGTTTTAGTATGGTCAGGGCTTGAGTTGGGGTGGGCAGTCTATGTTTGTTTTTCTATGTTGGGTTTTGAGTTCGGCCAAGTATGGTTCTCAATCAGAGGCAGCTGTCAATTGTTGTCCCTGATTGAGAATCGTACTTAGGTAGCCTGGGTTTCACTTTTGGACTGTGGGTGTTTGTTTTACGTGTGAGTGTTTGGTCCACACGCTACTGTTTCGGTTTTCGTTCGTTCACTTTATTGTTTTGTTTTTCAGTGTTCAGTTCGTTTCATTAAATATTACATCATGAACACTTACCACGCTGCGCTTTGGTCCTCCTCTCTATCTCCAGACGTAACTGCAATTTTTATTCAGACATTTGGAACAACACAAATAAATAATCATAACATTTAAAACTATATAAATAGAGATATATTTACAAAAATAAAACTCATAAATATAAAAAAAGTAACAAAGACAAATAGAAACAAATAAAAGTATATATATATATACAAATAAAAAATATAATTAAATGAATACACTATTACCATATTTCTAACAAAAAACACACAAATGAAACTAAATTGCACAAATCCTATGTCACACAAATAGAATAACACAGTTATAACGAAGAGAACCTTATTATTACACTATTCAAACAAGAAACACACAAACTAAATTGCATAACTAATTGCATTAGTACTGTACAAAGTTAGAGGTGTGCTATTTGATAGATTCCACCGCCCCCCTACCTCGGGCTTCCAGTGGGGAGACCTGAGGTCAACCTACCCCCGCCCCCCCTCCCCATCTCGTACTTCTGAGTGGGAGACCTTCCCAGGCAGTAGCCTGCCTAGCTCACAAACTAGAGGGCGCCCACTCCGATAAGGTTAATTGATCCATAGTCCCTCCCACATGGTGACATGATATCATTGACGTGGCGTGCAAATGTCACCATTCAGATTTGTATTATTTTTTTGTGCGGGTGCCCCATGCTTTCCCCAGCAAGATGCAGCCCTGGGCGGCTGCCCATGTCGCCTCTGCCAAAATCCGCCACTGGCTACACTATCACAAGTGCATTTTCATAACTATGGCTGTTAAATTATTTAAAAAATATTATATCTTGTTAATCGCTGGATTTTCTGTGATTAATCACGATTAATCATAATAATAATTTATTCAAATTAATCTGCAATTTAATATATATATATTTTTTTACGAAAATCATTTACATAACATTGCTGTTTTGATTTTGTCCCAAGTAACAGCAAAATCAGGAAAATTGATAAAACAAACTTTCATTAACCTCAAATTTACTTGGTAACTTGACATCACAATGTTGTTTTTATCTGTACAGATCAGGTATTTCTGCCGCTTAGAGAAAATGTGATTTAATTTTTTTATTTTTATGTATTAACTCTTCTTATTTGAACATATTAAACAGGATAAATAAGGAAACTTTCCACTGGGCTTCTTCCAACGCTCACTGACCAACGAAGAAGAAGAGAGTGGAACCTTTACTACTGCAACATGTTAACACCACCGTTTCACATGTGAGGAGAATAACACAATTTAACCACCACATGTGAACTTGCACTTCTTACATGTGAAACTGCAAATACGATTTTCACATGTTTTTTGTTGTAAGTGTGGAGTCTAACTTTAAACTGACTTATCGTGGTGACATTGTTTCGACCCCTGCCAGTGAAGTTTAGCTCAGGGTGGCCATGAATTCATGAGTTGGCGGCAGAGTGTGTTTGTTCCTGTGTGTGTGTTCCAAATGTCACATACACATGGTTAGCAGATGTTAATGCGAGTGTAGCGAAATGCTTGTGCTTCTAGTTCCGACAATGCAGTAATAACAAGTAATCTAACTAACAATTCCAAAACTACTGTCTTGTACACAGTGTAAGTGTTCCTGTGTGTGTGTGTTCCTGTGTGTATATACTGTATGCTTTGGCACGCATTTGTGTGTGTGTGTGTTTGTGTGTGTGCGTAGGCTTTGGCGCGCGCGCGCGCGTGTGTGTGTGTTTGTTGGTGTCAGTCAGAGTGCCAGCCAGTCAGAATGTGGGCCAACCCAGGTTGCCCTGTTCAACACTGGCCAGTATGCACAAAGCAGACTAAATATACTGCAAGGTGAAACACATCATGACCGTTCCTAACACATCATGACCGTTCCTAACACATCATGACCGTTCCTAACATATCATGACCGTTCCTAACACATCAGGACCGTTCCTAACACATCATGACCGTTCCTATCATATCATGACCGTTCCTATCATATCATGACCGTTCCTATCATATCATGACCGTTCCTATCATATCATGACCGTTCTTAACATATCATGACCATTCCTAACACATTAGACCGCTCCTAACATATTATGACCATTCCTAACATATCATGACCGTTCCTAACATATCATGACAGTACCAGATCAGTTGCGGCGTGTTATGACGAATCCGTTAACTTCTTCCCGTTAGCGGGATCATTTTCGTCAACATCCGCTGTATTGCAGAGCGCCAAATTCAAAATAAATTACTAAAAATATTACATTTTCATGAAATCACAAGTGCAATATAGCAAAACACAGCATAGCTTGCTGTTCATCCACCTGGCATGTCAGATTTCAAAAAAGCTTTTCGGCGAAAGCATACCAAGCATTTATGTAAGTACATCTCTCTCAGTAGACAAAACATTACAAACAGCTAGCAGCCAAGTAGATTGGTCACGAAAGTCAGAAAAGCAATAAAATGAATCGCTTACCTGATGATCTTCGGATGTTTGCACTCACGAGACTCCCAGTTACACAATAAATGTTCCTTTTGTTCCATAAATACTATTTTTATATCCAAAATATCTCCATTTGGTTAGCGCGTTATGTTCAGAAATTCACAGGCTCGAGCGATCATGACAAGGCAGACGAAAATAGTATCCAAACAGTATCCGTAAAGTTCGTAGAAACAATGTCAAACGTTTTTTATAATCAAGCCTCGTGTTGTTTTTACAATATATAATTGATAATATTTCAACCGGGACTGTAGCTTCTTCAATAGAAGAGAGAGAGAGAAAATGTCTGCTTCAAGCTATTGTTCACGCAAAACGCTGCTGGCACCCAGCCATACAATGATGCTATGTGGTCTTTCTCGCTCATTTTTCAAAATAAAAGTCTAAAACTACGTCTAAAGACTGTTCACACCATGGGGAAGCCATAGGAAAAGGAATCAGGTTGACATCCCTTTAAATGGAGCGAAGGCAGGCAATGGAACAGAGGGCTTTCAGGAAAAACAGGTTTTCGCCTGCAATATCAGTTCTGTTATACTCATAGAAAATATTGTGACAGTTTTGGAAACTTTAGAGTGTTTTCTATCCTGATCTGACAATTATATGCATATTCTAGATTCTGGGCCTGAGAAATAGACAGTTTCATTTGGGTACGTTTTTCATCCAAACATCAAAATACTGCCCCCTACAGTCAACAGGTTAAGGCAGGTTTCGGAGCTCTACGTGATTTCAGTGATTTTCTGTAGTTATGTGGCTCTAGAAGGTTCTCAGCCTCGTCCATTTACAAATACTTCAACTCATTTTTCACATCGCGAAAATGACGAAATTTAGAGTCACAAGACTAGGTGTATTGAAAGCCTCAGCCCATAGAGACGGATCCCATAGTAACGCCCCGAAAAAGGGAATTTTCAGTGCTAATTAAGGTCACTGCTCGGGCTCCGAATGACGAATCGAGCCGAAACTCAGGATTCGGTGTAGCCTCAGCTTGGCCTACACATAATGTCAGAACTGGACCCACAGCTAGAATGTAACTATGTGTTTTAAGGTTTTTTATGGTTTTAACAGAAGGCGCTATGAATTGTGGGCCGGCTCTGAAATATGTGATAGTTGGCTTCTAAAAGTTGAACAAAGTGAGTTTTGTGTCAGTATGCATAAGTTTGGTGTAAATTTGGTGTCAGACAACTTACTGAATGATGGCTGACTTGATGGCAGTATAATACATTTTATATTGTACATTTTATATTGCCAATGGACAGTGTACATTTCCAATGTATTTAATGAGAGATTTAACATCACCAAATGGACAGGCTGAAATCAACACCAACGAGCGATTGGAGAGTGTCCATTACACATATGCTATATTTTAAATGTGAACATGCTCTTTGCAAGTTGGCAGTGTCCATTGCCAATGTCTATCCATAAGGACTTCCCATTACGAAATGAACATGTTGTATCAACATCAATGAGAAATTCTTACTTCCTATGACTTCCTATGATCAAACATGACAAATATACCTTCTAGGTAGATTCAGGCCTTAACGTAATGATATATATAATTTGGTCAGTATACATGTCATTTGGAAATGTCACATGGTTCACGGACTTTTGGGTTTGGATACCGACTTCCTTTGATCATATATGGCAAATGGACAAAACATAGGCCTTATGGACAAACTCACTAAAATAAGACAAATGTATGTCCATACGGTTACTGCATATGTATAACTGACCAAAAGTTTTAGAAAATGTAGATTAAAAAAAAGTAGATAAACACATTGTGCTCAAACTACCATGCCTCGAACCTAGGAGATCTTAGAAGACCCAAGATTAAGAAAAGGGTTACAAAAATATCTCTTAAAGCTGTGATGTTCATCAGTCCACGGTAAGACAAAAAAATGTAGCACTGTTGCTGCTCTCCCTATGAGTGGCCGTCCTGCAAAGATGACTGCAAGAGCACAGAGCAGAATGCTCAATGAGGTTAAGAAGAATCCTAGAGTGTCAGCTAAAGAGTTACAGAAATCTCTGGAACATGCTAACATCTCAGTTGACAAGTCTACGATACGTAAAACACTAAAGAAGAATGGTGTTCATGGGAGGACACCACGGAAGAAGACACTGCTGTCCAAAAAAATACATTACTGTACATCTGAGGTTTGCAAAAAAGCTCCTGGACGTTCCACAGAGCTACTGGCCAAATATTCTGTGGACAGATGACACTAAAAATGAGTTGTTTGGAAGGAACACACAACACTATGTGTGGATAAAAAAAGGCACAGCGCCTCATGGTTTGGGTCTGTTTTGCTGCCTCAGGGCCTGGACAGCTTGCTATCGTCGATGGAAAAAATGAATTCACAAGTTTATCAAGACACTTTGCAGGAGAAAGTAAGGCTATCTGTCCACCAATTGAATCTCAACCGAAGATGAGTGTTGTAACATGACAATGACCCCAAAACACAGAAGTAAATCAACAACAGAATGGCTTCAACAAAAGAAAATACGCCTTCTGGAGTGGCCCAGTCAGAGTCCTGACCTCAACCCGATTGAGATGCTGTGGCATGAGCTCACACCAGACATCCCAAGAATATTGCTGACCTGAAACAGTTTTGTATAGAGGAATGGTCCAAAATTTCTCTCCTGACTGTTGTGCAGGTCTGATCCGCAACTACTGAAAATGTTTGGTTGAGGTTATTGCTGCAAGAGTTCACATACTTTTCCCACCCTGCACTGTGAACATTTACACAGTGTGTTCAACAAAGACATGAAAACGTATAATTGTTTGTGTGTTATTAGTTTAAAGCAGACTGTGTTGGTCTATTGTTGTGACTTCGATGAAGATCAGATCAAATGTTATGACAAATTTATGCAGATATTGGGGTAATTCCAAAGGGTTCACATACTTTTTCTTGCCACTGTATATATAGAATCACAATATATATACATAAATATCTATATATATATATATATATATATATATATATATATATATATATAATATATATATATTGTGATATATATATATATATATATATATATATATATATATATATATATATATATATCACAATATATATATATTATATTACAATTATTGGCCTCACCTGGACTCAGTCATCTGTGTCATTACCTCCCCTGTTCCCAAGTTCTGTTCTCTGATTCAGGATTAATTGTCGAATTTCGTTACCCGTGTGCTGATGCTGTTTCTGTCTTTTTCCATGTCTGTTCCTTATTAAATGTTGACTCCCCGTAAGCGTCGGTCCTTACAGAAGCCATCCAACGAAGCATCAGGGAGTGCTGGCTTTCCGATTGGTGGTGACCGCTGATGTAACCGGGGGTGGCTAAGCCAGCTCGTCGGGCTTCCACACCCTAGCTGGCTCGAAAGGTTCTCTTGTCCCGGGTTCCGGGTTTACGCTTCAGCCAGCCCACTAGGCTCCCATGTTCCAGCGGGATCATCAGGCTGTCACTCCTCAGCCGGTTCGCCAAGCTCCCACGCCTCTGCAGGTTCGTCAGGCTTTTACACCCCTACCGGCTGGTCCAGTCCCCAGGCCTCAACCGGCCCGTTAGTCTCGCCCAGTTGGGACGTCGGGTGGCGCCCCGAGAGGGTGGGGTACTGTCACGCCTGCTCCCACTCTCCCTCCCTGGCGCTTGAAGGCACCAGGCTCCCCAGCATTACACACTCCTGCCACCATCATTACGCACGCCTGTCTTCCCCCGTCACACGCATCAGCGATTATAGGACTCACCTGGACTCAATCATCTGTGTCATTACCTCCCCTATATCTGTGTGTTATATCTGTCTGTTCCCAAGCTCCGTTTCCCGCTACGGGATAAATTGTCGTATGTCGTTTGTGTTACCCTGTGTGCTGACGCAGTTCCTGTCTTGTTCCATGTCTGTTCCTTATTAAAATGTTGACTCACCGTACCTGCTTCTCTACTCCAGCATCGGTCCTTAGTCTCTGACTATGGGATGTAGTCTGAGACGAAGGAGGAGGATTCTTCTCTGAATAGATTTAATGGAGGTTGTGGCGTTAGGTGTCTGCATGCCAAATGGTATTCCATTTCCTATATGTGTTTTTAATATATTTTATTATTTAACCTTCATTTAAACTAGGTACGTCAGTTAAGAACAAATGCTTATTTACAAAGACGGCCTACCAAAAGGCAAAAGGTCTCTTGCGGGGACGGGGGCCTGGGATTAAAAATACAAATATAAATACAATATAAATACAGGACAAAACACTCATCACAACAAGAGAAACAACAACAACACTACATAAAGAGAGACCTAAGACAACAACATAGCAAGGCAACAACACATGACAACACAGCATGGTAGCAACACATGACAACACAGCATGGTAGCAACACAACATGACAACAACACATGACAACACAGCATGGTAGCAACACAACATGACAACAACATGGTAGCAACACAACATGGTAGCAACACAACATGACAACAACACATGACAACACAGCATGGTAGCAACACAACATTACAACAACATGGTAGCAACACAACATGACAACACAGCATGGTAGCAACACAACATGACAACAACATGGTAGAAACAAAACATGGTAGCAACACAACATGACAACAACATGGTAGAAACAAAACATGGTAGCAACACAACTTGACAACAACATCAAATTAAATGTTATGGTAGCAACACAACATGGTAGCAACACAACATGATAACAACATCAAATCAAATGTCATGGTAGCAACACAACATGATAACAACATAGTAGCAACACAACATGACAACAACATGGTAGCAACACAACATGGTAGCAACACAACATGACAACAACACATGACAACACAGCATGGTAGCAACACAACATGACAACAACACATGACAACACACATGACAACACAGCATGGTAGCAACACAACATTACAACAACACATGACAACACAACATGGTAGCAACACAACATGACAACAACACATGACAACACAGCATGGTAGCAACACAACATGACAACAACACATGACAACACAGCATGGTAGCAACACAACATTACAACAACACATGACAACACAGCATGGTAGCAACACAACATGGTAGCAACACAACATGGTAGCAACACAACATGGTAGCAACACAACATGATAACAACATAGTAGCAACACAACATAACAACAACATGGTAGCAACACAACATGGTAGCAACACAACATGATCACATGACAACAGCATGGTAGCAACACAACATGACAACAACATGGTAGCAACACAACATGGTAGCAACACAACATGATGATGACAACAGCATGGTAGCAACACAACATGAAAACAAGATGGTAGCATCACAACATAGTGCACACTGCTGTTGACTAGGACCCCAAAGGTAATGGCGCCCTACTCTCTATGGACCCTGGTCTAAAGAAGTGCACTATATAGGGAATAGGGTGCAATTTAAGATGCATCCCGTCTTTCTAAAGCCTTTTAAGCCGTTATTGGCCGACTGTTGTCTGGTCTTTTGTATGTGTTCTCTGCTTAAAAGTCTACAAGCTCCAAGCTTTCATACACCTGACTGTCCGTCCGTCTGTCGTCTCTGTGTGTGGGGTCTATACTCAGACCACAGTCTCAGCAGAGAGAGGCAGAGAGAGGGAGAGGCAGAGAGAGGGAGAGGCAGAGAGAGGGATAGGCAGAGAGAGGGAGAGGCAGAGAGAGGGAGAGGCAGCGAGAGAGAGGGGTTTGAACACCCACACATTGAAACTGAACTAAACTTACCACTCTCTCAGAGAACATTGACTCACTGCCTTCATCCTCACACTTTGTGACGTTACCTAACGCGGAAAGAAAGACTCAGTGTTGCATAGCTACCACGCCAGTGAGTGGGTTCTTTACAAAATAATACAACATTAAGCTGAAAGACTCAGTGTGGATGACAGCAGATTTCATCCTGTTGAAATCTGAAGTCGACAGAGGCTACAGGAACAAAGCAGCGATAAGTAACTACTAAACTATATTAAAAAAAAAAATACATTAGGATAATGTTTGCTAATGTTTTCTGTCAAATCTGTGAATTATGATTGAAGATTAAATGACTAATGCAGCCGTTATATATATGGCAGGTTATATAAGGAGAGTGTTATATATATGGCAGGTTATATAAGGAGAGTGTTATATATATGGCAGGTTATATAAGGAGAGTGTTATATATATGGAAGGTTATATAAGGAGAGTGTTATATATATGGCAGGTTATATAAGGAGAGTGTTATATATATGGCAGGTTATATAAGGAGAGTGTTATATATATGGCAGGTTATATAAGGAGAGTGTTATATATATGGCAGGTTATATAAGGAGAGTGTTATATATATGGCAGGTTATATAAGGAGAGTGTTATATATATGGCAGGTTATATAAGGAGAGTGTTATATATATGGCAGGTTATATAAGGAGAGTGTTATATATATGGCAGGTTATATAAGGAGAGTGTTATATACATGGCAGGTTATATAAGGAGAGTGTTATATATATGGAAGGTTATATAAGGAGAGTGTTATATATATGGCAGGTTATATAAGGAGAGTGTTATATATATGGCAGGTTATATAAGGAGAGTGTTATATATATGGCAGGTTATATAAGGAGAGTGTTATATATATGGAAGGTTATATAAGGAGAGTGTTATATATATGGCAGGTTATATAAGGAGAGTGTTATATATATGGCAGGTTATATAAGGAGAGTGTTATATATATGGCAGGTTATATAAGGAGAGTGTTATATATATGGCAGGTTATATAAGGAGAGTGTTATATATATGGCAGGTTATATAAGGAGAGTGTTATATATATGGAGGTTATATAAGGTGTTATATATATGGCAGGTTATATAAGGAGAGTGTTATATATATGGCAGGTTATATAAGGAGAGTGTTATATATATGGCAGGTTATATAAGGAGAGTGTTATATATATGGCAGGTTATATAAGGAGAGTGTTATATATATGGCAGGTTATATAAGGAGAGTGTTATATATATGGCAGGTTATATAAGGAGAGTGTTATATACATGGCAGGTTATATAAGGAGAGTGTTATATATATGGCAGGTTATATAAGGAGAGTGTTATATATATGGCAGGTTATATAAGGAGAGTGTTATATATATGGCAGGTTATATAAGGAGAGTGTTATATACATGGAAGGTTATATAAGGAGAGTACGCAACACTCAAGTGCCTTAAAAAGGAAATGGCCAGTTCTGTCTAGCCATCATTGGGTCTGCGTCATGATATGTACCGTTGATATTCTTCAATCAATCAATCACATGTATTTTACAAAGCCCTTTTTTACATCAGCAGCTGTCACAAAGTGCTTTAGAGATGAAATGTTTCCGTCCGTGTGCCACATCAGTGGGGTTGACAATCACAGAGACATGTGGCACCCATACAGACATGTCATCCACCAACATTACCCTACAATAACATATGTCAAATAATAGGACTCTATTAAATGATGTGTGTCTGAAGCACAGCAATACCTGGGCAGTCCCTGTAGTCTCCTGCTGACAAAACAGCCTATACTGAGTCCCTGTAGTATCTGGCTGACAAAACAGCCTATGCTGACTGTAGTCTCTGGCTAACAAAACAGCCTATACTGAGTCCCTGTAGCCTCTGGCTAACAAAACAGCCTATACTGAGTCCCTGTAGTCTCTGGCTGACAAAACAGCCTATACTGAGTCCCTGTAGCCTCTGGCTAACAAAACAGCCCATGCTGAGTCCCTGTAGTCTCCTGCTGCCTATACTGAGTCCCTGTAGTATCTGGCTGACAGCCTGCTGATCCCTGTAGTCTCCTGCTGACAAAACAGCCTATACTGAGTCCCTGTAGTCTCTGGCTGACAAAACAGCCCATGCTGAGTCCCTGTAGTCTCTGGCTGACAAAACAGCCCATGCTGAGTCCCACCAGTCAAGAGCATCCACCTAACAATGTAAACGAGACAAGTTAAATCTGCTTCAGCAACAATGACATGTTCTGGTGGGTATTACATGAATAGAACATCAGTCTATTTAACGGTTGTGTTTCTGCTACTTCAAGTTGGTTCATGACGGCTAATACATTCACGGAGACAGCATAACATGCACCATGCCCCAGCTGGCAGTCATATTCAGAGAAAATGGATGCTGCAAAATACTGCTACAGGGTATCTTTTTCATACGTGAAGAATGGGGAGCGCACACTGATAATAGTGAGAGAAAAGGGATGAGAGAGGGTAGGAACGGAGGAGAGAGAGAGAGAGGGGCATGAACGGAGGAGAGAGAGAGAGGGTAGGAACTGAGGAGAGAGAGTGGGTAGGAACGGAGTAGAGAGAGTGGGTAGAAACGGAGGAGAGAGAGTGGGTAGAAACAGAGGAGTGAGAGGGTGGGAACTGAGGAGAGAGGGAGGGAAGGAACGGAGGAGAGAGAGTGGGTAGAAATGGATGAGAGAGAGAGAGAGGGTAGGAACGGAGGAGAGAGAGGGTAGGAACGGAGGAGAGAGATAGTGGGTAGGAACGGAGGAGAGGGTAGGAACAGAGGAGAGAGAGTAGGAACGGAGGAGAGAGAGGGTAGGAACGGAGGAGAGAGAGGGTAGGAAAGGAGGAGAGAGAGAGCGGGTAGAAATGGAGGAGAGAGAGAGTGAGAGAGAAGGTAGGAACGGAGGAGAGAGAGAGGGTAGGAAAGGAGGAGAGAGAGAGAGCGGGTAGGAACGGAGGAGAGAGAGGGTAGGAAAGGAGGAGAGAGAGGTTAGGAACGGAGGAGAGAGAGGGTAGGAACGGAGGAAAGAGAGGGTAGGAACGGAGGAGAGTAATGGTAGGAAAGGAGGAGAGAGAGAGAGAGAGAGAGAGCATTGAGAGCATTGTCATCCTGCAAGAAACCTGGTATAGAGGAGACGGACCCACTGGTTGCCCTCGAGGTTACAGAGAGCTGGTAGTCCCATCCACCAAACTACCAGGTGTGAAACAGGGAAGGGACTGTGGAGACCTAAATGCCAGAACCGGACAAGAACCTGACACCCTCAGCACACAGGGGGACAAACACCTGCCTGCAGGTGACAGCATTCCCTGCCACATATGCCCCCCTAGGCACAACTATGACAACATAACCAACAAAAACATTACTTCCGGCGCCGACAGAGATGGCCCGCCTCGCTTCGCGTTCCTAGGAAACTGTGCAGTTTTTTGTTTTTTTACGTGTTATTTCTTACATTAGTACCCCAGGTCATCTTAGGTTTCATTACATACAGTCGAGAAGAACTACTGAATATAAGATCAGCGTCAACTCACCATCAGTACGACCAAGAATATGTTTTTCGCGACGCGGACCCTGTGTTCTGCCTTACAAACAGGACAACGGAGTGGATCCTATGCAGCGACCCAAAAAAACGACTCCGAAAGAGAGGGAAACGAGGCGGTCTTCTGGTCAGACTCCGGAGACGGGCACAGCGCACACCACTCCCTAGCATTCTTCTTGTCAATGTCCAGTCTCTTGACAACAAGGTTGATGAAATCCGAGCAAGGGTAGCATTCCAGAGGGACATCAGAGACTGTAACGTCCTTTGCTTCACTGAAACATGGCTCACTGGAGAGACTCTATCCGAAGCGGTGCAGCCAACGGGTTTCTCCATTCATCGCGCTGACAGAAACAAACATCTTTCTGGTAAGAAGAGGGGCGGGGGCGTATGCCTCATGGCCAACGTGACATGGTGTGATGAAAGAAACATACAGGAACTCAAATCCTTCTGTTCACCTGATTTAGAATTCCTCACAATCAAATGTAGACCGCATTATCTACCAAGAGAATTCTCTTCGATTATAATCACAGCCGTATATATCCCCCCCCAAGCAGACACATCGATGGCTCTGAACGAACTTTATTTAACTCTCTGCAAACTGGAAACGATTTATCCGGAGGCTGCATTCATTGTAGCTGGGGATTTTAACAAGGCTAATCTGAAAACAAGACTCCCCAAATTTTATCAGCATATTGATTGCGCAACCAGGGGAGGAAAGACCTTGGATCATTGTTACTCTAACTTCAGCGACGCATATAAGGCCCTGCCCCGCCCCCCTTTCGGAAAAGCTGACCACGACTCCATTTTGTTGATCCCTGCCTACAGACAGAAACTAAAACAAGAGGCTCCCACGCTGAGGTCTGTCCAACGCTGGTCCGACCAAGCTGACTCCACACTCCAAGACTGCTTCCATCACGTGGACTGGGAGATGTTTCGTATTGCGTCAGATAACAACATTGACGAATACGCTGATTCGGTGTGCGAGTTCATTAGAACGTGCGTTGAAGATGTCGTTCCCATAGCAACGATTAAAACATTCCCTAACCAGAAACCGTGGATTGATGGCAGCATTCGTGTGAAACTGAAAGCGCGAACCACTGCTTTTAATCAGGGCAAGGTGTCTGGTAACATGACCGAATACAAACAGTGCAGCTATTCCCTCCGCAAGGCTATCAAACAAGCTAAGCGCCAGTACAGAGACAAAGTAGAATCTCAATTCAACGGCTCAGACACAAGAGGCATGTGGCAGGGTCTACAGTCAATCACGGACTACAGGAAGAAATCCAGCCCAGTCACGGACCAGGATGTCTTGCTCCCAGGCAGACTAAATAACTTTGTTGCCCGCTTTGAGGACAATACAGTGCCCCTGACACGGCCTGCAACGAAAACATGCGGTCTCTCCTTCACTGCAGCCGAGGTGAGTAAGACATTTAAACGTGTTAACCCTCGCAAGGCTGCAGGCCCAGACGGCATCCCCAGCCGCGCCCTCAGAGCGTGCGCAGACCAGCTGGCCGGTGTGTTTACGGACATATTCAATCAATCCCTATACCAGTCTGCTGTTCCCACATGCTTCAAGAGGGCCACCATTGTTCCTGTTCCCAAGAAAGCTAAGGTAACTGAGCTAAACGACTACCGCCCCGTAGCACTCACATCCGTCATCATGAAGTGCTTTGAGAGACTAGTCAAGGACCATATCACCTCCACCCTACCTGACACCCTAGACCCACTCCAATTTGCTTACCGCCCAAATAGGTCCACAGACGATGCAATCTCAACCACACTGCACACTGCCCTAACCCATCTGGACAAGAGGAATACCTATGTGAGAATGCTGTTCATCGACTACAGCTCGGCATTCAACACCATAGTACCCTCCAAGCTCGTCATCAAGCTCGAGACCCTGGGTCTCGACCCCGCCCTGTGCAACTGGGTACTGGACTTCCTGACGGGCCGCCCCCAGGTGGTGAGGGTAGGCAACAACATCTCCTCCCCGCTGATCCTCAACACTGGGGCCCCACAAGGGTGCGTTCTGAGCCCTCTCCTGTACTCCCTGTTCACCCACGACTGCGTGGCCACGCACGCCTCCAACTCAATCATCAAGTTTGCGGACGACACAACAGTGGTAGGCTTGATTACCAACAACGACGAGACGGCCTACAGGGAGGAGGTGAGGGCCCTCGGAGTGTGGTGTCAGGAAAATAACCTCACACTCAACGTCAACAAAAACTAAGGAGATTATTGTGGACTTCAGGAAACAGCAGAGGGAACACCCCCCTATCCACATCGATGGAACAGTAGTGGAGAGGGTAGCAAGTTTTAAGTTCCTCGGCATACACATCACAGACAAACTGAATTGGTCCACTCACACAGACAGCATCGTGAAGAAGGCGCAGCAGCGCCTCTTCAACCTCAGGAGGCTGAAGAAATTCGGCTTGTCACCAAAAGCAATCACAAACTTCTACAGATGCACAATCGAGAGCATCCTGGCAGGCTGTATCACCGCCTGGTATGGCAACTGCACCGCCCTCAACCGTAAGGCTCTCCAGAGGGTAGTGAGGTCTGCACAACGCATCACCGGGGGCAAACTACCTGCCCTCCAGGACACCTACACCACCCGATGTCACAGGAAGGCCATAAAGATCATCAAGGACATCAACCACCCGAGCCACTGCATGTTCACCCCGCTATCATCCAGAAGGCGAGGTCAGTACAGGTGCATCAAAGCTGGGACCGAGAGACTGAAAAACAGCTTCTATCTCAAGGCCATCAGACTGTTAAACAGCCACCACTAACACTGAGTGGCTGCTGCCAACACACTGACACTGACACAACTCCAGCCACTTTAATAATGGGAATTGATGGGAAATGATGTAAATATATCACTAGCCACTTTAAACAATGCTACCTTATATAATGTTACTTACCCTACATTATTAATCTCATATGCATACGTATATACTGTACTCTATATCATCGACTGTATCCTTATGTAATACATGTATCACTAGCCACTTTAAACTATGCCACTTTGTTTACATACTCATCTCATTTGTACATACTGTACTCGATACCATCTACTGTATCTTGCCTATGCTGTTCTGTACCATCACTCATTCATATATCCTTATGTACATATTCTTTATCCCCTTACACTGTGTACAAGACAGTAGTTTTGGAATTGTTAGTTAGATTACTTGTTATTACTGCATTGTCGGAACTAGAAGCACAAGCATTTCGCTACACTCGCATTAACATCTGCTAACCATGTGTATGTGACAAATAAAATTTGATTTGATTTGATTTGATTTGATTTGAAAAACGTGTCACAACTCCTGCAGCTCTGTCGCACGCTGGGTATGTACAAAGTCAATGGTAGCCTTCGAGGGGACTCCTATGGTAGGCACACCTATAGCTCATCTCTTGGCAGTAGTACTGTACACTACTTTATCACTGACCTCAACCCAGAGTCTCTCAAAGCGTTCACAGTCAGCCCACTGACGCCTCTATCAGACCACAGCAAAATCGCAATTAACCTGAACAGAGCAATACTCAATCATGATGCATTAAAGCCAAAGGAACTAAGTAACATTAAGAAATGCTATAGATGGAAGGAATGCAGTTTGGAAACCTACCAAAAAACAATTAGGCAACAACAAATTCAATTATTTTTAGACAATTTCCTGGGTAAAACGTTCCACTGTAATAGTGAAGGTGTAAACTTGCCAGTAGAAAATCTTAACAGTATATTTGACCTCTCAGCTTCCCTATCAAATCTAAAAATCTCAAATAGAAAACCGAAGAAAATTAAAAACAATGACAAATGGTTTGATGAAGAAAGCAAAAATCTAAGAAAGAAATTGAGAAACGTGTCCAACCAAAAACATTGAGACCCAGAAAACCTGAACCTACGCCTTCACTATGGTGAATCACTAAAACAATACAGAAATACACTACGGAAAAAGAAGGAACAGCAAGTCAGAAATCAGCTCAATGTCATTGAAGAATCGATAGACTCTAACCACTTCTGGGAAAATTGGAAAACACTAAACAAACAACAACACAAAGAATTATCTATCCAAAATGGAGATGTATGGGTAAACCACTTCTCCAATCTTTTGGCTCTATAACAAAGAACAAACAGCAAAAACATACACATGCTCAAATACAAATCTTAGAATCAACTATTAAAGACTACCAGAACCCACTGGATTCTCCAATTACATTGAATGAACTACAGGACAAAATAAAAACTCTCCAACCCAAAAAGGCCTGTGGTGTTGATGGTATCCCAAATCAAATGATCAAATATGCAGACAACAAATTCCAATTGGCTATACTAAAACTCTTTAAGATCATCCTTACCTCTGGCAACTTCCACAATATTAATTAACCAAGGACTGATCACCTCAATCCACAAAAGTGGAGACACATTTGACCCCAATAACTACCGTGGGGTAGTTGACATAACTAAATGTCAACAGTAACCTTGGGAAAATCCTCTGCATTATCATTAACAGCAGACTCGTACATTTCCTCAATGAAAACAATTGACTGAGCAAAGTTCAAATTAGCTTTTTACCAAAACAAAGTCTGCTCATGCTTTGTTGATTTCAAAAAAGCCTTCGACTCAGTGTTGCATGAGGGTCTGCTATACAAATTGATGGAAAGTGGTGTTGGGGGTAAAACATTATAAACATTATAAAATCCATGTACAAAAACAACATGTGTGCTGTTAAAATTGGCAAAAAACACACAAATTTCTTCCCACAGGGCCGCGGGGTGAGACAGGGATGCAGCTTAAGCCCCACCCTCTTCAACATATATATTAACGAATTGGCGCAGGCACTAGAAAAGTCTGCAGCACCCGGCCTCACCCTACTAGAATCTGAAGTCAAATGTCTACTGTTTGCTGATGATCTGGTGCTTCTGTCACTAACTAAGGAGGGCCTACAGCAGCACCTAGATATTCTGCCAGACCTGGGCCCTGACAGTAAATCTCAGTAAGACCAAAATAGGGGTGTTCCAAAAAAGGTCCAGTTGCCAGGACCATCTAGACACCATTGCCCTAGAGCACACAAAAAACGATACCTTGGCCTAAACATCGGCGCCACAGGTAACTTCCACAAAGCTGTGAACAATCTGATAGACAAGGCAAGAAGGGCATTCTATGCCATCAAAAGGAACATAAAATTCAACATACCCAATTAGGATCTGGCTAAAAATACTTGAATCAGTTATAGAGCCCATTACCCTTTATGGTTGTGAGGTCTGGGGTCCTCTCACCAACCAAGACTTCACAAAATGGGACAAACACCAATTTGAGACTCTGCATGCAGAATTCTGCAAAAATATCCTATGTGTACAACGTAGAACACCAAATAATGCATGCAGAGCAGAATTAGTTCACAAACACACCCCGCAGAGCCCCAGGACAGCAACACGATTTGACCCAATCAAATCATGAGAAAACAAAAAGATAATTACTTGACACATTGGAAAGAATTAACAAAAAAACAGAGTAAATTAGGATGCTATTTGGCCCTAAACAGAGAGTACACAGTGGCAGAATACCTGACCACTGTGACTGACCCAAACTTAACCACTCTGCGCACGGAACCCGCTAGCGGGCTGAAATTCCACAACATACGGTGATCACTAGATAAATAGTCATATTAAACATTCATGACAATACAAGTGTTTCACATGTATCGAAAGCCCAGAATCTTGCTAATCCAACTGCGTTGTCAGATTTAAAAAAGGATTTACTGCGAAATAATACTATGCGATTATCTGAGCATAGAGCCCCATAAAAAAATTGTTTTTTACCAACACAGGCGTAACATAATCACAACCTGCATTAAAATAAATTGTTTACCTTTGACGATCTTCGTCTGTTTGCAATTCCAATGCTCATTGTTACACAATGAATGATCTTTTGTTTGATAAAATCAGTTTTTATAGCCTAACACGAAACATTTTGTGAACCGCTTGTGTCGTGAATTCCATCTCATTCCATTTTCGACGACACATTCCAGGTAAATCACCCACACAGAACGTGACTTTTCCAGTCATGTTTGGTTTCACTGCAATCAACTGGTTTGTTTGTAACACAATCAAACCTGATGGGCCATTTCGCAGGACGTATTGACTGAAAGAAACCGATTTGAAGACAAGTCATGACATCATCGTGCACCAATGATTTGCCCGCTGTTTCGTTGATCGACTGTCTTTTAACCCAATGACCACTGATCGTCTTGAAATCTAGCTGGGTAGATAGCCAATGAGCTGAGCTAAATGGCAATATGCCATGTTTATGTGTTGCAAGACCAACCCATGTAGTAAGCTCCAGCGTAAAGTGAGTCATTCGCTATTGAAGTTTCATACCGGAAGGAGAAACACATATTACACATTGCATTGTTTGGTAAACACTCAGATTCAGCTGTTTATATATCAATCATTATGGCCACTAAGTCAGTGAAAGCTAAATCTAAGTCTAGATATACAGATGTACACACAATTTTAGAATAAATTGATTGGGAAGATGAGACAGAGATGGTTGTAGGACGATTTATTTAGCGATTGTGGAGGAATATTTTTTGAACGGGAGAGGACATTGTTTTGGACTGGTAAGTTCTTATCATGCTAATGCCCTTGTTTGAAATTAATAATATAAAATATTATTTGTGATCTTTTTTGACATTTTAGAAACAATATATAAACATGTAATGTCATGAAATGCGAGACGCGTGTGTCTGCCGCCCCACCCCAACCCACATGAAATAGCCTATTTGAGGCTGTTGAGGGGAGGGCAGGCCCACACAACAATGGCCAAAGTGAAATGGAGACATTAGATACAGCTGGTCTGTCATAATATAACAGAGACAGTAGATCTAGCTGGTCTGTCATAATATAACAGAGACAGTAGATCTAGCTGGTCTGTCATAATATAATAGAGACATTAGATCTAGCTCGTCTGTCATAATATAATAGAGACAGTAGATCTAGCTGGTCTGTCATAAAATAATAGAGACATTAGATACAGCTGGTCTGTCATAATGTAATAAAGACAGTAGATCTAGCTGGTCTGTCATAATATAATAGAGACATTAGATCTAGCTGGTCTGTCATAATATAATAGAGACAGTAGATCTAGCTGAAATGTCATAATATAATAGAGTCAGTAGATCTAGCTGGTCTGTCATAATATAACAGAGACAGTAGATCTAGCTGGTCTGTCATAATATAATAGAGACAGTAGATCTAGCTGAAATGTCATAATATAATAGAGACAGTAGATCTATCTGGTCTGTCATAATATAATAGAGACAGTAGATCTAGCTGAAATGTCATAATATAATAGAGACAGTAGATCTAGCTCGTCTGTCATAATATAACAGAGACAGTAGATCTAGCTGGTCTGTTGTAAAATAAAAGAGACAGTAGATCTAGCTGGTCTGTCATAATATAATAGAGACAGTAGATCTAGCTGGTCTGTCATATTATAATAGAGACAGTAGATCTAGCTGAAATGTCATAATATAATAGAGTCAGTAGATCTAGCAGGTCTGTTGTAATATAATAGAGACAGTAGATCTAGCTGGTCTGTCATAATATAATAGAGACAGTAGATCTAGCTGGTCTGTCATAATATAATAGAGACAGTAGATCTAGCTGGTCTGTCATAATATAATAGAGACAGTAGATCTAGCTGAAATGTCATAATATAATAGAGACAATAGATCTAGCTGGTCTGTCATAATATAATAGAGACAGTAGATCTAGCTGAAATGTCATAATATAATAGAGACAGTAGATCTAGCTCGTCTGTCATAATATAACAGAGACAGTATATCTAGCTGGTCTGTTGTAATATAAAAGAGACAGTAGATCTAGCTGGTCTGTCATAATATAATAGAGACAGTAGATCTAGCTGAAATGTCATAATATAATAGAGACAGTAGATCTAGCTGATCTGTCATAATATAATAGAGACAGTAGATCTAGCTGGTCTGTCATAATATAATAGAGACAGTAGATCTAGCTGGTCTGTCATAATATAATAGAGACAGTAGATCTAGCTGAAATGTCATAATATAATAGAGACAGTAGATCTAGCTGAAATGTCATAATATAATAGAGTCAGTAGATCTAGCTGGTCTGTCATAATATAATAGAGTCAGTAGATCTAGCTGGTCTGTCATAATATAATAGAGTCAGTAGATGTAGATCTAGCTGGTCTGTCATAATATAAAAGAGACAGTAGATCTAGCAAGTCATAATAATGTATTCAACCTTATGTTCCCTGTACTTTCTCTCTCGCGCTATATATATATATATATATATATATATTTATATGTTTATTATACCTGTATTATACCTGTTGATACAGGGCTCATATGTGAAACTATTCTAACTGAACATTTTCTTTCACAGTGACACTGACTCCGACTGGGAGTCTTATCCGGTGTCCTGTGTGAATTTAAGTATGCTCTCTCTAATTCTCTCTTTCTCTCTCTCGGAGGACCTGAGCCCTAGTACCATGCGTCAGGACTACCTGGCCTGATGACTCCTTGCTGTCCCCAGTCCACCTGGCCATGCTGCTGTTCCAGTTTCAACTGTTCTGCCTGCGGCTATGGAACCCTAAACTGTTCATTTTTACTCGAGGTGCTGTCCTGTTGCACCCTCTACAAACACTGATCTCCACCCGGCACAGCCAGAAGAGGACTGGCCACCCCTCATAGCCTGGTTCCTCTCTAGGTTTCTTCCTAGGTTTTGCCTTTCTAGGGAGTTTCCTAGCCATCGTGCTTCTACACCTGCATTGCTTGCTGTTTGGGGTTTTAGGCTGGGGCTATGTAAATAGATTTGATTTGATAGAGGACTGAGGGTCTTCCAAATATTGAAAGTGTGTAAATAGTTACCCATGTTATTTTGTAAATGTGTGTATATATATATATATATATATGTTGCTTGTGTCAGCACAGTTCTCATTATAGCTTCACGGTCGTTATTTGGTTATTGTTTTGTATAGTTTGCATTCAGTGCTTTCTTTAATTAAAAAATCATCATGAACACATACCACGCTGCATTTTGGTCCGCTACTTACGACAATTGTGGCAAATATATATATATTTACTTTATATGCCGAAGGGCTGGTGTGTGGAGGTGGAACTGAATAGACCAGACCGTGCAGGTGCCACTGGAGCTCTTGAGCACCGAGCAACTAACAAAGACAATCACCCACAATGACAAAACAGGATACCTAAATATGGCTCCCAATCAGAGACAATGACTGACACCTGCCTCTGATTGAGAACCATATCAGGCCAAACACAGAAACAGACTAACTAGACATGCAACATAGAATGCCCACTTAGATCACACCCTGACCAAACAAAACATAGAAACATACAAAGCAAACTATGGTCAGGGTGTGACAATTGTTTTATCAATATTTTTTATTTTTATTTTTTTTCTCCATTTTGGTATTTTGTATATAGTTACTTGTTTCAAAATGTATACCTTCACCAATTTGGCCACTTGGGTACATTTGGGCTACTTGTGTGGGACACCTGGGTGACGTCGTGATAAATGTCATGTAGCACACTAATTTTGGAAGTTATCATTCTGAAACTTTGCACAAGTACTGTTGCCCTCTTATATTTTTCACTGAAATTGTCCCCATCATCCTATCTGAATGTTTGTTTTATCTTGTTCATTTTAAAGATGATGATACAAATATAAAAATAAAAAATGTATGTTTTTTTCATTGTTTTATCTAAACCAGATCTATTGTGTTATATTCTCCTACATTCAATTCACATGTACACAATCTTTAGAGTGTTTTCTTTCAAATGGTACCAAGAATATGCATATCCTTGGTTCTGTGCCTGAGCTACAGGCTGTTAGATTTGGGTATGTCTTCAGGCAGAAATTGCACAAAGTAGGGGGGAGGAAAGCTTTGACTATGTACAGACTTGCTATTGAGAAAGGCCGCCGTAGGCAGACATGGCTCTCAAGAGAAGACAGGCTATATGCACACTGCCCACAAAATGAGGTGGAAACTGAGCTGCACTTCCTAACCTCCTGTCCAGTGTATGACCATATTAGAGAGACATATTTCCCTCAGATTTCAGAGATCCACAAAGAATTCGATAACAAACCCAATTTTGATAAACTCCCATATCTACTGGGTGAAATTCCACAGTGTTCCATCACAGCAGCAAGATTTGTGACCTGTTGCCACGAGAAAAGGGCAACCAGTGAAGAACAAACACCATTGTAAATACAACCCATATTTATGCTTATTTATTTTCCCTTGTGTACCCTTAACCATTTGTACATCGTTGCAACACTGTATATATACATACAGTATATAATATGACATTTGTAATGTCTTTATTGTTTTGAAACTTCTGTATGTGTAATGTTTACTGTTAATTTTTATTGTTTATTTCACTTTTGTATATTATCTACCTCACTTGCGTTGGCTGTCACGCCCTGACCTGAGTATTCTTTGTTTTCTTTATATTTTATGGTTAGGTGTGACATGGGTGATGTATGTGTTTTTGTACTGTCTAGGTTTTTTTGTAGATTTATGGGGTTGTTTACCATCTAGGTGTTTATGTATGTCTATGGTTGCCCAGTTTGGTTCTCAATTAGAGGTTTTTAGCTGTTTGTCATTTTCTCTGATTAGGAACCATATTTAGGCAGCCATCTTCTTTGGGTAATTCTTGGGTTATTGTCTATGTGATGTTGCATGTTAGCACTCAGTTTTGACAGCAGTCACGTTCGTCTTGTTATTTTGTTTGTTTGTTTGGTTAGTGTACTTCGTGTTTTCACATCACGCTGCGCTTTGGTCTCCTCAATATGACGATCGTGACATTGGCAATGTTAACACGTTTCCCATACCAATAAAGCCCCTTGAATTGAATTGAGAGCGGGTAGGAACGGAAGAGAGAGAGAGGGTAGGAAAGGAGGAGAGGAAATGAGGAGAGAGAGAGGGTAGGAACGGAGGAGAGAGAGGGTAGGATCAGAGGAGAGAGAGGGTAGGATCAGAGAAGAGAGAGGGTAGGAAAGGAGGAGAGGAAATGAGGAGAGAGAGTAGGAAAGGAGGAGAGGAAACGAGGAGAGAGAGAGGGTAGGAACGGAGGGAGAAGAGAGAGGGTAGGAACGGAGGAGAGAGAGGGTAGGATCAGAGGAGAGAGAGGGTAGGATCAGAGAAGAGAGAGAGTAGGAAAGGAGAGGAAATGAGGAGAGAGAGTAGGAAAGGAGGGGGAGAAACGGAGGAGAGAGAGAGGGGGAGAAACAGAGGAGAGAGAGAGGGGGAGAAACGGAGGAGAGAGAGAGAGAGGAAATAAGGAGAGAGGAAGGAGGGGAGAGAGATGGGAGAAACGGAGGAGAGAGAGAGGGCGTGGAACGGAGGAGAGAGAGAGAGGAAAGGAGGAGAGAGGAGGAGGGGAGAGAGAGGGGAGGAAAGGAGGAGAGAGAGAGGGGGAGAAACGGAGGAGAGAGAGAGAGGAAAGGAGGAGAGAGGAAGGAGGGGAGAGAGAGGGGAGGAAAGGAGGGGAGAGAGAGGGGGAGAAACGGAGGAGAGAGAGAGGGCGTGGAACGTAGGAGAGTGAGAGAGGAAAGGAGGAGAGAGGAAGGAGGGGAGAGAGAGAGAGGGGAGGAACGGAGGAGACAGAGTGGAGAGGAAAGGAGAGAGAGAGAGAAAGGGGAGGATAATAAGAGGAGAGAGATGAACCTTCAGAAGACCACCTTGAGCTGGTACCTGGAGCAGGATACATTATTTTTAATAACACACACACACAAACACACACACACACACACACACACACACCTGTAGCAGGTAGAAACATGGAGTAATAAGAAAGGTTCACTAACTGACTCACCCACCTCTGTCAGGTTTACTTTACAGGATGAAGCTGTGCTACTGCAAAGTCTACTTGATCCGTCTGAAAAGACGGTAGCTTGGATATTCTGCTGCTGCTGTCTTGACCGAATAGCCTATTAATATTACTGGTTTTAACTTTCAGCAAACATACTATGTAAACGTATTATACCGTCCTATCAATTCAATGCATCCATTTACAGTCTATAGCTGTCACATTGTTCAATACTCAAAACCAGTATATATACAGGTAACATTAAGACAGATATTGCTAGACATTGTGGTTAGAGACAGGTAGCCTAGTGGTTAGAGCAGGTAGTCTAGTGGTTAGAGACAGGTAGTCTAGTGGTTAGAGACAGGTAGTCTAGTGGTTAGAGACAGGTAGCCTAGTGGTTAGAGACAGGTAGCCTAGTGGTTAGAGACAGGTAGCCTAGTGGTTAGAGACAGGTAGTCTAGTGGTTAGAGACAGGTAGTCTAGTGGTTAGAGCAGGTAGCCTAGTGGTTAGAGACAGGTAGCCTAGTTGTTAGAGCAGGTAGTCTAGTGGTTAGAGACAGGTCGTCTAGTGGTTAGAGCAGGTAGCCTAGTGGTTAGAGACAGGTAGCCTAGGTGGTTAGAGCAGGTAGCCTAGTGGTTAGAGACAGGTAGCCTAGTGGTTAGAGACAGGTAGCCTAGTGGTTAGAGCAGGTAGCCTAGTAACTGAAAGGTTGCAAGATCAAATCCCAGAGCTGACAAGGTAAAGAATAGCCTAGTGGTTAGAGACAGGTAGCCTCTAGCCCCTAGAACAAGGCAGTTAACCCACTGTTCCTAGACCAGTTAACCCACTGTTCCTAGACCAGTTAACCCACTGTTCCTAGACCAGTTAACCCACTGTTCCTAGGCCAGTTAACCCACTATTCCTAGGCCAGTTAACCCACTGTTCCTAGACCAGTTAATTAACCCACTGTTCCTAGGCCAGTTAACCCACTGTTCCTAGGCAGTCATTATAAATAACAATTTGTTCTTTAAGGCACATGAAAGTTCACGTGTTCTAGAAGGCATTTCTGAAGAAAAAAAAGTTTCCTGAAACGAGGCACATATACCCATACATTTATACTGACTATAAACACACACACACACACACACACACTCACATACAATTATCATACACACTGCTGTTGCTCTGTTTATCTTATATCCTGTTGCCTAGTTACCTGACCCCTCCCTATACATATCTACCTCTATCACTCCAGTATCCCTGTCACCTGACCCCTATACATATCTACCTCCATCACTCCAGTATCCCTGTACATTGTTAATATGGTACTGGAACTGACCCTGTATATAGTCACCTGACCCCTCTACATATCTACCTCCATCACTCCAGTATCCCTGTACATTGTTAATATGGTACTGGAACTGACCCTGTATATAGTCACCTGACCCCTCTACATATCTACCTCCATCACTCCAGTGTCCCTGTACATTGTTAATATGGAACTGACCCTGTATATAGTCACCTGACCCCTCTACATATCTACCTCCATCACTCCAGTATCCCTGTACATTGTTAATATGGTACTGGAACTGACCCTGTATATAGTCACCTGACCCCTCTACATATCTACCTCCATCACTCCAGTGTCCCTGTACATTGTTAATATGGTACTGGAACTGACCCTGTATATAGTCACCTGACCCCTATACATATCTACCTCCATCACTCCAGTGTCCCTGTACATTGTTAATATGGTACTGGAACTGACCCTGTATATAGTCACCTGACCCCTCTACATATCTACCTCCATCACTCCAGTATCCCTGTACATTGTTAATATGGTACTGGAACTGACCCTGTATATAGTCACCTGACCCCTCTACATATCTACCTCCATCACTCCAGTATCCCTGTACATTGTTAATATGGTACTGGAACTGACCCTGTATATAGTCACCTGACCCCTATACATATCTACCTCCATCACTCCAGTGTCCCTGTACATTGTTAATATGGTACTGGAACTGACCCTGTATATAGTCACCTGACCCCTCTACATATCTACCTCCATCACTCCAGTATCCCTGTACATTGTTAATATCTTACTGGAACTGACCCTGTATATAGTCACCTGACCCCTCTACATATCTACCTCCATCACTCCAGTGTCCCTGTACATTGTTAATATGGTACTGGAACTGACCCTGTATATAGTCACCTGACCCCTCTACATATCTACCTCCATCACTCCAGTGTCCCTGTACATTGTTAATATGGTACTGGAACTGACCCTGTATATAGTCACCTGACCCCTATACATATCTACCTCCATCACTCCAGTGTCCCTGTACATTGTTAATATGGTACTGGAACTGACCCTGTATATAGTCACCTGACCCCTCTACATATCTACCTCCATCACTCCAGTGTCCCTGTACATTGTTAATATGGTACTGGAACTGACCCTGTATATAGTCACCTGACCCCTATACATATCTACCTCCATCACTCCAGTGTCCCTGTACATTGTTAATATGGTACTGGAACTGACCCTGTATATAGTCACCTGACCCCTCTACATATCTACCTCCATCACTCCAGTATCCCTGTACATTGTTAATATGGAACTGACCCTGTATAAAGCTTCTTACTTTCTTGTTTTCTTCTTGTTACATATTTGTATTACTCGTATGTTTATGTTCTACCTTATGTTACATTGTTATTGATTACATTGTTATTGATTACATTGTTATTGATTACTGCATAGTTGGGTTTAGAGTTTGCAACAACAACAAGAAAGGCATTTCACTGTACTTGTGCATGTGACATAACATTAAAACTATGTGAAACTTGAACAGCCATTGTCATACATATCCCTCATGGAGCAGAGAGGACAACTAGGGCTTTGGTAGTCATGACAGCCGGTCATTGTCATGCAAATTACTGCCGGTCTCAACGGAAATTTCCCGGTAATTAACATAAACATATTTTAGAATCTCCAGACCTTCACACATACAAGCAGCGGGTGCAGACCTTTAGAACATCTGCATTTTAAAAAAAAAAATCTAATGATCACCAATGATATACACCATCACAATACACCATCACAATACACCATCACAATACACCATTACAATACACCATCACAATCACAATACACCATCACAATACAATACACCATCACAATACAACATCACAATACACCATCACAATACACCACATCACAATACACCATCACAATACACCATCACAATACACCATCACAATACACCATCACAATACACCATCACAATACACCATCACAATACACCATCACAATACACCATCACACACCATTACAATACACCATACACCATCACAATACACCATCACAATACACCATCACAATACACCATCACAATACACCATCACAATACACCATTACAATACACCATCACAATACACCATCACAATACACCATCACAATACAACATCACAATACAACATCACAATACAACATCACAATACACCATCACAATACACCATCACAATACACCATCACAATACACCATCACAATACACCATCACAATACACCATCACAATACACCATCACAATACACCATCACAATACACCATCACAATACACCATCACAATACACCATCACAATACACCATCACAATACACCATCACAATAAATTATTACACCATTATTTTTATTTTTTTTCTTCATTTTTTCATTTTAACCTTTATTTAACCAGGAAGGGCTCAATGAGATTAAAATCTATTTTTCAAGAGCGCCCTGGCCAAGATAGGCAGCACCAAGTCATTACAAAAAAATTAGACGGACAAGACAACGTGAAAAACTACAAGTAATCTGGTAAAAACCATATAATTCACAAGATTATAACAAAATCAAAAACAGCAAATTAAAAACATTGGCAGATCAGGGAATCAGCCTCAAGATCATTCATCAGTGATTTAAAAGCACCAATCGGGACAAGTTCTTCTAGTTTAAAAGTATTTTGTAAGGGGTTCCAAGACGATGGCGCAGAGGACATAAAAGCCATTTTACCAAATTCAGTTGGGACATTTGGAACAGTTAGCAGGATAAAGTCCAGCGAACGAAGAGACAACCCACCACATCTCTGAACAATAAAAATGCACAAATAAAAAGGTAGTAAACCCAAAATGTCTTTGTAAATAAAAGTATACCAGTGACTGAGCCTATGAGTGACTAGAGAAGGCCAGCCAACCCTGGTATACAAAGTGCAGTGGTGCGTAAGGGTTTTGCAGTTTAAAATAAATCTCAAAGTGCCATGGTAAAGAGTGTCAATTGATCTCAAACACTGAGCGGAAGCATTCATATATAAAATATCCCCATAGTCTAGTGAAGGCATAAATGTAGCTGATACTAGCCTCCTTCTGGCTTCAAAAGAAAAACCTTATTCCTAAAATAAAATCCCAATTTCAGCTTCAATTTTTTTGTAAGTTGTTGAATACGCAATTTAAAAGAGAGGCCGTCTTCAATTAAAATCCCCAGATATTTATATGAGGTTACAACCTCAATCTCCTTGCCCTGACAGGTAGTAATAGGTGAAAGGTTCAGAGGTCTATTTCTTGCATTAGAAAACACCATTAGTTTAGTCAGTATTGATGATAAGCTTCAATTGACACAAGGTATGTTAAACAGTATAAAAAGCAGTTTGCAAGTTCTGGAAAGCTTTTGTAAGAGACGAGGCACAACAGTAAATAACAGTATCATCAGCATAAAAATGAAGTTGTGCATTTTGGACATTTTTGTCTAAATCATTTATATAAATAGTGAATAAGAGAAGACCAAGTACAGAGCCTTGGGGCACACCATTCAAGACAGACAATTTAACAGATATAAGCCCATCAACTTGAGTGCACTGAGTTCTATCAGGGAGATAGTTAGCAAACCATGCAACTGCATGCTCCGAAAGACCTACACTCGACAATCTCTGCCTCAGTATAGCATGATAAACTGTATCAAAATCCTTAGAGAAATCAATCAAAAGTGCTGTTTTTTGTCAATGGCTTCAGTAAAATCATGTAAAACCTTCATGGCTGCTGTAATTGTGCTATGCTTCTTCCTGAAGCCCGATTGGTACATTGATAAAATAGAGTTATTAAATAAAAACTATTTTAGCTGTTCACTTACAAGGATTTCAAGTATTTTCACCAGGGGTGACAGCTTTGAGACTGGCCTATAATTATTTAAAAGAGTTGGATCTCCCCCTTTTAAAAGTGGTAGGACAAATGCTGATTTCCAGATCTTTGGAATTTCACTACATTCCAGGGTTAGATTGAACAGAGATGTACAGTGCCTTGCAAAAGTATTCGGCCCCCTTGAACTTTGCGACCTTTTGCCACATTTCAGGCTTCAAACATAAAGATATAAAACTGTCTTTTTTTGTGAAGAATCAACAACAAGTGGGACACAATCATGAAGTGGAACGACATTTATTGGATATTTCAAAAAATTTTAACAAATCAAAAACTGAAAAATTGGGCGTGCAAAATTATTCAGCCCCTTTACTTTCAGTGCAGCAAACTCTCTCCAGAAGTTCAGTGAGGATCTCTGAATGATCCAATGTTGACCTAAATGACTAATGATGATAAATACAATCCACCTGTGTGTAATCAAGTCTCCGTATAAATGCACCTGCACTGTGATAGTCTCAGAGGTCCGTTAAAAGCGCAGAGAGCATCATGAAGAACAAGGAACACACCAGGCAGGTCCGAGATACTGTTGTGAAGAAGTTTAAAGCCGGATTTGGATACAAAAAGATTTCCCAAGCTTTAAACATCCCAAGGAGCACTGTGCAATAATATTTAAACTTCTTCACAACAGACTATTACCAACCTGAAGGAGGGACAATAGAGCCCTGAGTACCAGGCCATTAGGACCTGATGGAAGGACTATAGAGCCCTGAGTACCAGGCCATTAGGACCTGATGGAGCGACAATAGAGCCCTGAGTACCAGACCATTAGGACCTGATGGAGGGACAATGGAGCCCAGAGTACCAGGCCATTAGGACCTGATGGAGCGACAATAGAGCCCTGAGTACCAGACCATTAGGACCTGATGGAGGGACAATGGAGCCCAGAGTACCAGGCCATTAGGACCTGATGGAGCGACAATAGAGCCCTGAGTACCAGAGACCATTAGGACCTGATGGAGGGACAATAGAGCCCCGAGTACCAGGCTATTACCAACCTGAAGGATGGACAATAGAGCCCTGAGTACCAGACCATTGGGACCTGATGGAGGGACAATAGAGCCCTGAGTACCAGACCATTAGGACTGATGGAGGGACAATAGAGCCCTGAGTACCAGGCCATTAGGACCTGATAGAGGGACAATAGAGCCCTGAGTACCAGACCATTAGGACCTGATGGAGGGACAATAGAGCCCTGAGTACCAGGCCATTAGGACCTGATGGAGGGACAATAGAGCCCTGAGTACCAGACCATTAGGACTGATGGAGGGACAATAGAGCCCTGAGTACCAGGCCATTAGGACCTGATAGAGGGACAATAGATCCCTGAGTACCAGGCCATTAGGACCTGATGGAGGGACAATAGAGCCCTGTGTACCAGGCAATTAGGACCTGATGGAGGGACAATAGAGCTCTGTGTACCAGGCCATTATTAGAACACCATGGAGGGACAATAGAGCCCTGAGTACCAGGCCATTAGGACCTGATGGAGGGACAATAGAGCCCTGATGGAGGGACAATAGAGCTCTGTGTACCAGGCCATTATTAGAACACCATGGAGGGACAATAGAGCCCTGAGTACCAGGCCATTAGGACCTGATGGAGGGACAATAGAGCCCTGAGTACCAGACCATTACTGATGGAGGGACAATAGAGCCCTGAAGGCTATTACCAACCTGAAGGATGGACAATAGAGCCCTGAGTACCAGGCCATTAGGACCTGATGGAGCGACAATAGAGCCCTGAGTACCAGAGACCATTAGGACCTGATGGAGGGACAATAGAGCCCCGAGTACCAGGCTATTACCAACCTGAAGGATGGACAATAGAGCCCTGAGTACCAGACCATTGGGACCTGATGGAGGGACAATAGAGCCCTGAGTACCAGACCATTAGGACCTGATGGAGGGACAATAGAGCCCTGAGTACCAGGCCATTAGGACCTGATGGAGGGACAATAGAGCCCTGAGTACCAGACCATTAGGACTGATGGAGGGACAATAGAGCCCTGAGTACCAGGCCATTAGGACCTGATAGAGGGACAATAGATCCCTGAGTACCAGGCCATTAGGACCTGATGGAGGGACAATAGAGCCCTGTGTACCAGGCAATTAGGACCTGATGGAGGGACAATAGAGCTCTGTGTACCAGGCCATTATTAGAACACCATGGAGGGACAATAGAGCCCTGAGTACCAGGCCATTAGGACCTGATGGAGGGACAATAGAGCCCTGATGGAGGGACAATAGAGCTCTGTGTACCAGGCCATTATTAGAACACCATGGAGGGACAATAGAGCCCTGAGTACCAGGCCATTAGGACCTGATGGAGGGACAATAGAGCCCTGAGTACCAGACCATTAGGACTGATGGAGGGACAATAGAGCCCTGAGTACCAGGCCATTAGGACCTGATGGAGGGACAATAGAGCCCTGAGTACCAAGCCATTAGGACCTGATGGAGGGGCAATAGAGCCCTGAGTACCAGGCCATTAGGACCTGATGGAGGGACAATAGAGCCCTGAGTACCAAGCCATTAGGACCTGATGGAGGGGCAATAGAGCCCTGAGTACCAGGTCATTAGGACCTGATGATCGAGTTGGGTACTTCCAAAGCATGTCCAGAGTGCATTAGGCGAGATTCCCGTAACTCACGTGGAATTTGACTGCATTCGTGACTCATGACTGTCGGTGTGGCGGAAATACGGTTATTGCAACAGCCCTAAGGACAACACAACATCATATAGCCGTTCATATCAATCATTCTGAATGATCTATCACTCTGGCTAATGGGCATCATATTTCACACTCCTCTTTTGTACTCTCTGAATTGTACATTTTCAACAGAGGCTGTTTGGATCGGAGAACAGCAAAGTCACAGGAGTTAAATTGGGAGAAAGCGAGGCTGTGAAAAGATGAGTGTGTTAACACGGATGCTATTTGAGGTCGTGGCTGTCCAACGAGGACACTTTGAGTGATGCTGTGGGTTCTCTTGTTAAGATGGTGGCGGTCTCTAAACTCAAAAAATCCTGCCATTTTGTCTCCTTCTGTAGTTTCCTCACTATGGTGATTGGCCCATTTCAACCGTTCAGAATGAGTTGTACAATAGTAGCACATGGAGAGATGCCGACAGCTTTAGGGGAAAGCTGATGTCTTGGAGGACACACACACGCACACGCACACACACACACACACACACACACACACACACACACACACACACACACACACACACACACACACACACACACACACACACACACACACACACACACACACACTCACTCACTCACTCACTCACTCACTCACTCACTCACTCACTCACACACACACACACAGGCACACACACACACAGGCACACACACACACAGGCACACACACACACACACTCCCTTGCCACACAAAGCGAACATGTCATCAAGAAAAGCTTTTTTATATTGGTTCTAAGAAAGTAAAGAGTTGTGTGTTCGCGGGAACAAAGGCCTAAATAAATCCAGTTGAATATTTGGAGAGGAGTATTCATACACTCTGTTTGGAGAGAAGAGAGGACATTTAACCTGAGGATAAATGGGCCAAATAGACCTACTGTACTATATGAGCTACTGTACTACATGAACTACTGTTCTATATGAGTACCACATGAACTAGTGTACTATATAAGCTACTGTACTATATGAGCTACTGTACTATATGAGTGCCACAAGAACTAGTGTACTATATGAGTACTATATGAGCTACTGTACTACATGAACTACTGTACTATATGAGTACTATATGAGCTACTGTACTACATGAACTACTGTACTATATGAGTACTATATGAGCTACTGTACTACATGAACTACTGTACTATATGAGTACTATATGAGCTACTGTACTACATGAACTACTGTACTATATGAGTACTATATGAGCTACTGTACTACATGAACTACTGTACTATATGAGTGCCACATGAACTAGTGTACTACATGACCTACTGTACTATATGACCTACTGTACTATATGAACTACTGTACTATGTGACGTACTGTACTATATGAGTACTATATGACATACTGTACTATATGAGTAGTATATGAACTACTGTACTATGTGGCCTACTGTACTATATGAGTACTGTATGAGCTACTGTACTTTATGAGTACTATATGATCTATTTTACTATGTGACTATTATATGACCTATAGTACAGAAGTTCATATTGTACAGAAGGTCATATAATAGTCACACTAGTTCATGTGGTACTCATATAGTACAGTAGTAGT
>NC_092166.1:83732716-83737716 GCF_045791955.1 Oncorhynchus clarkii lewisi | reverse complement strand
TAATTCAGAAAAAAACATTGTTTTAAAACGCAGCGTCATTTTTTAAAATTAAAAAAGTTGATGATAAACTTTCACAAAACACTTCGAAATACATTTGTAATCCAACTTTAGGTATTAGTAAACGTTTATAATCTATCAAAATGGTTACAGGGCAATGTGTATTCAATAGCTCCTCGTTTTCAAATCAATGGCTGAAAATGTGCACTTCACAACATCCTGGCGGAGATGACGTTTTCGTCTTTTGAGCTTCTAGTCATGAAATCTATGCAGCCTACTCAATCACTTTTTATAGCTACTGTTTACTGCACTTGTGAAGGTGGAAAATTACCTTTTAATGGCATCAGACCGAGGCTCTGCATCTGTCCTCATGCTCCTAGACCTTAGTGCTGTTTTTGATACCATCTATCACCACATTCTTTTGGAGAGATTGGAAACCCAAATTAGTCTACACGGACAAGTTCTGGCCTGGTTTAGAGCTTGTGTCGGAAATATCAGTTTGTCTCTGTAAATGGTTTGTCCTCTGACAAATCAACTGTAAATTTCGGTGTTCCTCAAGGTTCCGTTTTAGGACCACTATTGTTTTCACTATGTATTTTACCTCTTGGGGATGTCATTCGAAAACATAATGTTAACTTTCACTGCTATGCGGATGACACACAGCTGTACATTTCAATGAAACATGGTGAAGCCCCAACATTCCTTCGCTAGAAGCCTGTGTTTCAGACATAAGGAAGTGGATGGCTGCAAACTTTCTACTTTTAAACTCAGACAAAACAGAGATGCTTGTTCTAGGTCCCAAGAAACAAAGAGATCTTCTGTTGAATCTGACAATTAATCTTAATGGTTGTACAGTCTTCTCAAATAAAACTGTGAAGGACCTCGGCGTTACTCTGGACCCTGATCTCTCTTTTGACGAACATATCAAGACTGTTTCAAGGACAGCTTTTTTCCATCTACGTAACATTTCAAAAATCAGAAACTTTCTGTCCAAAAATGATGCAGAAAAACTAATCTATGTTTTTGTTACTTCTAGGTTAGACTACTGCAATGCTCTACTTTCCGGCTACCCGGATAAAGCACTAACTAAACTTCAGTTAGTGCTAAATACGGCTGCTAGAATCCTGACTAGAACCAAAAAAATTGATCATATTACTCCAATGCTAGCCTCCCTACACTGGCTTCCTGTCAAGGCAAGGGCTGATTTCAAGGTTTCACTGTTAGTTCAGACCTACAAAGCATTACATGGGCTTGCTCCTACCTATCTCTCTGATTTGATCCTGCCGTACATACCTACACGTACGCTACGGTCACAAGACGCAGGCCTCCTAACTGTCCCTAGAATTTATAAGCAAACAGCTGGAGGCAGAGCTTTCTCCTATAGAGCTCCATTTTTATGGAATTGTCTGCCGACACATGTGAGAGACGCAAACTCGGTCTCAACCTTTAAGTCTTTACTGAAGACTCATCTCTTAAGTGGGTCATATGATTGAGTGTAGTCTGGCCCAGGCGTGTGAAGGTGAACGGAAAGGCACTGGAGCAACGAACCACCCTTGCTGTCTCTGCCTGGCCGGTTCCCCTCTTTCCACTGGGACTCTCTGCCTCTAACCCTATTACAGGGGCTGAGTCACTGGCTTACTGGTGCTCTTTCATGCCGTCCCTGGGAGGGGTGCGTCACTTGAGTGGGTTGGCGCTCCCCCTTGGGTTGTGCCGTGGCGGAGATCTTTGTGGGCTATACTCGGCCTTGTCTCAGGATGGTAAGTTGTTGGTTGAAGATATCCCTCTAGTGGTGTGGGGGCTGTGCTTTGGCAAAGTAGGTGGGGTTATATCCTTCCTGTTTGGCCCTGTCCGGGGGTATCATCGGATGGGGCCACAGTGTCTCCTGACCCCTCCTGTCTCAGTCTCCAGTATTTACGCTGCAGTAGTTTATGTGTCGGGGGGCTAGGGTCAGTTTGTTATATCTGGAGTACTTCTCCTGTCTTATTCGGTGTCCTGTGTGAATTTAAGTATGCTCTCTCTAATTCTCTCTTTTCTCTTCTTTCTCTCGGAGGAGGACCTGAGCCCTAGGACCATGCCTCAGGACTACCTGGCATGATTACTCCTTGCTGTCCCCAGTCCACCTGGCTGTGCTGCTGCTCCAGTTTCAACTGTTCTGCCTGCGGCTATGGAATCCTGACCTGTTCATCAGACGTGCTACCTGTCCCAGACCTGCTGTTTTCAACTCTCTAGAGACAGCAGGAGCGGTAGAGAGACTCTCAATGATTGGCTATGAAAAGCCAACTGACATTTACTCCTGAGGTGCTAACCAGTTGTACCCTCGACAACTACTGTGATTATTATTATTTGACCCTGCTGGTCATTTATGAACATTTGAACATCTTGGCCATGTTCTGTTATAATCTCCACCGGGCACAGCCAGTAGAGGACTGGCCACCCCTCATATCCTGGTTCCTCTCTAGGTTTCTTCCTAGGTTTTGGCCTTTCTAGTGAGTTTTTCCTAGCCAACGTGCTTCAACACCTGCATTGCTTGCTGTTTGGGGTTTTAGTCTGGGTTTCTGTACAGCACTTTGAGATATCATCTGATGTACGAAGGGCTATATAAATCAATTTGATTTGATTTGATTTCCAGTTGATCTGATAAAAGTAGTGTAGGGGCCACAGGGTGATTGTACACTTAAGGTTTGGATCAAATTCTGCAGCTTCTAGTGGCTGCCCTAGCTCCAATTAGAGCCTAGAGTGTGTTAAGACTACATGGGTGTGTTAAGTCTAAATGGGTGTGTTAAGACTACATGGGTGTGTTAAGTCTAAATGGGTGTGTTAAGACTACATGGGTGTGTTAAGTCTACATGGGTGTGTTAAGACTACATTGGTGTTTAGACTACATGGGTGTTAAGTCTACATGGGTGTTAAGACTACATGGGTGTTAAGACTACATGGGTGTTAAGACTACATGGGTGTGTTAAGACTGCATGGGTGTTAAGACTACATGGGTGCACCTATGGATGACTATGTAGATGTGTCTGTACATATATTTTAGTTTCTGAGTGCGTTTTTAGTTTATGAGTGTTTCATATCCACTCAGTGGCCAGTTTATTAGTTTTCCCGGGTTGGACCCTCCTTTGCCTCCAGAACAGCCTGAATTCGTCGGGGCATGTAAACGTTGCTCAGTTGGTATCAAATGAACTACTGTGTGCCAGGCAAACATCCCCCACATTATTATACCACCGACACATGCCTGTACCGTTGAAACCAGGACCCATGCTGCTTACGCCCAATCTTGACTGCCATCAGCATGGCGCAACAGGAACCCAGGATATTTTTTCGGACCAGGCAATGTTTTTCCACTCAGTTGTCCGGTGTTGGTGATGGCGTGCCCACTGGAGCCGGTTCTTCTTCTTGTTTTTAGCTGATAGGAGTAGAACCCGGTGTGGTCGTCTGCTACAGAGAACAACGATGTGTTCCCCCGAGATGCCGTACTGCACACCATCGTTCGACCTCTCATCGTCGAGCTGTTTTCCCCCCACAGGACTGCCGCTGACTGTACGCCTGGCACCTACGATCACACCACGCTCAAAGTGACTGAAGGTCACTCGTTTTGACCATTCTAACATTCAATGGAACAGTGACTGAATGCCTCGATGCCTGTCTGCCTGCTTAATATAGCAAGTCACGTCCACCTCACTCACTGTCTCTAGGAGCGAACCATTTTCGTGAAACTGGGAACTGAGTGTATATCTGTATTTGTGAGGAGCAGCCCTGTGGTTAATGTAAATTCTGTCTCTATTTATCTCCAGTCAGCCTGTGGTGTGTAGTGACTGAAGCTACCCTACCTCTGTACGGTGGCTCAGCCCTGTGGTGTGTAGTGACTGAAGCTACCCTACTTCTGTACGGTGGCTCAGCCCTGTGGTGTGTAGTGACTGAAGCTACCCTACCTCTGTACGGTGGCTCAGCCCTGTGGTGTGTAGTGACTGAAGCTACCCTACCTCTGTACGGTGGCTCAGCCCTGTGGTGTGTAGTGACTGAAGCTACCCTACCTCTGTAAGGTGGCTCAGCCCTGTGGTGTGTAGTGACTGAAGCTACCCTACCTCTGTACGGTGGCTCAGCTCTGTGGTGTGAAGTGACTGTAGCTACCGTACCTCTGTACGGTGGCTCAGCTCTGTGGTGTGTAGTGACTGAAGCTACCCTACCTCTGTACGGTGGCTCAGCCCTGTGGTGTGTAGTGACTGAAAGGACCCTACCTCTGTACGGTGGCTCAGCCCTGTGGTGTGTAGTGACTGAAGCTACCCTACCTCTGTACGGTGGCTCAGCCCTGTGGTGTGAAGTGACTGTAGCTACCCTACCTCTGTACGGTGGCTCAGCTCTGTGGTGTGTAGTGACTGAAGCTACCCTACCTCTGTACGGTGGCTCAGCCCTGTGGTGTGTAGTGACTGAAGCTACCCTACCTCTGTACGGTGGCTCAGCCCTGTGGTGTGTAGTGACTGAAGCTACCCTACCTCTGTACGGTGGCTCAGCTCTGTGGTGTGTAGTGACTGAAGCTACCCTACCTCTGTACGGTGGCTCAGCCCTGTGGTGTGTAGTGACTGAAGCTATCCTACCTCTGTACGGTGGCTCAGCCCTGTGGTGTGTAGTGACTGGAGAGTTACCCTACCTCTGTACGGTGGCTCAGCCCTGTGGTGTGTAGTGACTGAAGCTATCCTACCTCTGTACGGTGGCTCAGCCCTGTGGTGTGTAGTGACTGAAGCTACTCTACCTCTGTACGGTGGTCCCAAGCGTGATCACACAGTCGTCCGGAACAGCTGGTGCTCATCTGCTTGAGGCTGGGTTTGGTGGTATGTGTGGAGAAGCCACAGTGTGTGATTTATATCCAATGATGTGGTGAGATCTGGGCTCTCTCTGGGCGTTGATCAGCCTCCCAGGCTCACAGTGTGTGTGTGTGTGTGTGTGTGTGTGTGTGTGTGTGTGTGTGTGTGTGTGTGTGTGTGTGTGTGTGTGTGTGTGTTTAA
>NC_092166.1:83698677-83732616 GCF_045791955.1 Oncorhynchus clarkii lewisi | reverse complement strand
TCTAATGAAGTGACACCGTACAGAGGGAGTGTAGCTTCAGTCACTACACACCACACTGTGGCTTCTCCACACATACCACCAAACCCAGCCTCAAGCAGATGAGCACCAGCTGTTCCGGACGACTGTGTGATCACGCTTTCCATAGCCGATGTGAGTAAGACCTTTAAACAGGTCAACATTCACAAGGCCGCAGGGCCAGACGGATTACCAGGATGTGTACTCCGAGCATGCGCTGACCAACTGGCAAGTGTCTTCACTGACATTTTCAACCTCTCCCTGTCCGAGTCTGTAATATCAACATATTTTAAGAAGAATACCATAGTGCCTGTGTCCAAGAACACCAAGGTAACCTGCCTAAATGACTACCGACACGTAGCATTCACATCTCTAGCCATGACGTGCATTGAAAGGCTGGTGATGGCTCACATCAACACCATCATCCCAGAAACCCTAGACCCAGTACAATTTGCATACCGCCCCAAAAGATCCACAAATGACCTGGACAAATGGAACACCTATGTGAGAATGCTGTTCATTGACTACAGCTCAGCGTTCAACACCATAGTGCCCTCAAAGCTCATCACTAACCCTGGGACTAAACACATCCCTCTGCAACTGGATCCTGGACTTCCTGACGGGCCACCCACAGGTGGTGAGGGTAGGTAACAACACATCTGCCATGCTGATCCTCAACACGGGGGCCCCTCAGGGGTGCGTGCTCAGTCCCCTCCTGTACTCCCTGTTCACACATGACTGCATGGCCAAGCACGACTCCAACACCATCATTAAGTTTGCAGATGACACAAGAGTGGTAGACCTGATCACTGACAACGATGAGACAGCCTATAGGGAGGTCAGAGACCCACACTGCCAGGACAACAACCTCTCCCTCAATGTGAACAATACAAAGGAGATGATTGTGAACTACAGGAAAAGGAGCACCGAGCCACGCCCCCATTCACATCGGCAGGGCTGTAGTGGAACAGGTTGGGAGTTTCAAGTTCCTTGGTGTCCACATCACCAACAAACTAACATGGTCCAAACACACCAAGACAGCCATGAAGAGGGCACGACAACGCCTATTCCTCCTCAGGAGACTGAAAAGATTTGGCATGGGTCCTCCGATCCTAAAAAGGTTCTACAGCTGCAACGTCAAGAGCATCTGACTGGTTGCATCACTGCCTAGTATGGTAACTGCTCGGCCTCTGACCGCAAAGCACTACAGAGGGTAGTGCGTACGGCCCAGTACATCACTGGGGACAAGCTTCCTGCCATCCAGGACCTCTATACAAGGCGGTAAAGGCCCTAAAAATTACCAAAGACTCCAGACACCCCAGTCATAGACTGTTCTCTCTGCTACCGCACGGCATGTGGTGCCGGAGCGCCAAGTCTAGGTCCAAAAGGCTTCTTAATAACAGCTTCTACCCCAAAGCCATAAGACTGCTGAACAATCAATCAAATGGCTACCTGGACTATTTGCATTGACACCGCCCCTCCCACCTTTGTTTTTACACTGCTGCTACTCTCTGTTTGTTATCTATGCATAGTCACTTTACCCCTACCTACATGTACAGATTACCTCAACTAACCTGTACTATCTATGTACAGTCACTTTACCCCTACCTACATGTACATATTACTTAAATTACCTCAACTAAGCTGTGCCCCCACACATTTTGTTTTGAATCCAAATTGTGATTTTGAAATGTCTTGTATGTGTTTCAGGTAAGAGAGAGTCTTTGATATTTTTTATCCATTTTTATTCTGCAATATTTTCTCATATTCAAGTGTGAATGACAAAAAAGTCAGTGATTTCTTAGAAAGCTAAATACAATAAGCATTGGATCAAGGCACATACACGACTGGCCAAAGGGCATTCAATAGCACTTTGGTTTTCAGTTCAGGGATTCTCGAAAGACAGGACAATTGTTTCAAGAATCCCTGAGCAACTTTGTAAAGAGCAATTCACTTTGTAAAGAACAAATTCTACTTCATAAAGAACAATTAAACTTTGAAATTGTGGCAACATAGAAGTAGTCAATCTGGGGGGGGAGGGTGGGGGGGGACTAATCATAAACAAGGAAATAGGTGATGCTCAGTTTGTATTCAAAATGAAAGCCAATGTGTTGTTTATTTATATAACTTTTTTTTAAACAGACCGGTGTGAATCTAAGCTATGTTTGAGGGTAACGTTTGGATGACATATGGTACAAGGGACTGGAGAATGCCATCCATTGTAGTTTAGCCTTTGTGTTGAACAAATAGATTTAGTTGGTGTTCTTTATGTCATCTATGTTGTCAGCCTGGCCACCCTGCATGGGTTAATCCCATTCTGGGTAATGGCCCTAAAGGTCTGTGTGCTTCATCTGCCCTGTGCTGTGGCCTGACGCACACATACACGCACACACATACACGCATACATACACACACACACACACGCACACATACACGCACACACACACACATACACACACACACACATACACACACACACACACATACACACACACACACACACATACACACACGCACGCACGCACATACACGCACACACACTCACACAAACGCATGCAAACACACGCACACACACACACAAACACACACACACACACACACACACAGGAGCCGTGCCCGCCTGGGTGTCTGTTCGATCTCTCGTGTTTCTGTGTTTTTTTCCAAACAGAGGAACTAAATGAACAGCAGTAAAACAGGACATATCTAGTCATGGTTCCAGAGATAGTCAGATACATGTAGGAGACTGCTCTCTGCTTGTCTCTCCTCAGAGAACGAGTGCCCGCTGTCTCCCTGGTTCTTCTCAGTTAATCAGCTGGGTCCTAGTTTTGATCATTTTCATTTGATTTTTTTTGTTGCTTTTTTTGGGGGGTTTTACCGAACAGCCACAAAACGAGTGTAAAGACCTGTGCTTTATTCTACAAGGTACTCTAAAGTCTGATTGTTCAACACAGCAATGAAAACCCACTTTCACAGTTGACAAGTCTTTATATCTCAGTAGAACAGTTTGTTTTTTTATAGTTGGTTGTTAGGGTAACCGTAAGCCCCCCAAAAAATAAAAATAAAATAAAATACAATACAAATTACTACCAACCCTAAAATATAGAATTGCAGTTTTAGTTACAACATACACTGACCTGCGGCTCAGTGATGGCCCTACTATCTGTGAACCACATTTCTTCTCCTCTTTGTCATAAAATGTCCTTAAATATAAATTATATGAGCAAATGTACAGAAGAACATTGCTTCCCCACTCAGTCTTGTAGATCCAGTGTTTTATAACAAAGTTTTTTTAGCCACTTTAGTTTCATGTCATCAACGAACGCACTCATTTATAACAAAATGTTCCCGCGTCATCAATATCATGAATGGGAGTGGTCTGAATCAGGTATTCCGCTGTCTCTGTAGCTTCTGTTGCTAATACTGGTCTCGCTGTGCGGGCTCTTGTACAGACTCAATCCGTTCGGAGGGAAAATCGTATGTATCACAAACTCCTCTTTGGACACGGGCACGGGGTGTATGGGGATCATCTGAAAAGAGGCCTCTCGTATCTCCAAGATTGAGTTATCCTTTTTCGTCCCCGCCTCGGCGTAATCGTCCTTCCTCCGACGGCCCTTGTTGTAGGTGCAATTCCTGGAAAACAGTGAACTGTTCCTGTGCACGTACCAGCACACAAACGCCAGCATTAATATTGCCAACAGAGCCACGGCCCCTCCGATGATCGCGGCTAAAGGCAGACTGGAATTGTTGTAAGGCTCCTTTTCCTGCTCGCGGTTCAGTGTGGTGGTGGGTTTGTAAGCCTTCAGAGAACTGGTCTCTGTCTCTATGCAAACTGGTGTCTCGTCCGTCAAGTAAATGTTGCTGGTCTCCATGGGAACCATGCATATCCTGTACGAGGATTCCGGTTCTAGAGCTGTTAGGAGGTACTCCTTCTTCTCGCCCTGCACGATGGTCTCCGTGATGGAACCGAACGAAGGGTTGTGGCCCAGTTTTAACCAGCTGAGCCTCATGGCAGTCAAGGGTACAGAAACCCTCCAGGAGATGTGCACTGTCTCTGCACTGCTCGACTTCACGCTGATCCTGATGATCTTTCTTCCTGATGGTGTCGTAGTACTTCGGTAGTTCTTATTCCTGTCAGGCATTCTCACCACCGGTCTTTTGGTCACAAAGGAGGGCCATTGGGGTTGTGAGGGCAGTAAGGTGTTAGAGACAGTGCTGGTCTCGGTAAGGTCCCCCTGGCCCCTGCCCAAGTCAGATCCTCCACAGTCAAACAAGTCCATGGACAAATCCTTGATAGCCATGCCCTTGACCTTGTCTGGTCCCTGGCACATAAACCCTCGGACGTTGACTTTTGTCGGCAGCGACCTTAACCAGTCTCTCACCCACTTCATCCGGCAAGTGCACTGCCACGGGTTGTTACGGAGCAGGAGCTGCGTGAGGTTATCCAGGTCTTCGAACACTCCATGAGGCAGACTGCTCAAGTTGTTGCCTGATAGATCCAACCGATACAGCTGCCTGAGGAAAGCAAAAGCTCCGGCCGGTACCCGGTTGATGTGGTTGTCTTGGAGCTGCAGTTTCTCCAAACTGGTTCCTGGTAAGTTAGCCGGCGGCGACGTAAGGGTGTTTCTCACCAGGGAGAGCTCGGTGAGATTAATCAGGTTGATGAAGGCCATTTCGCCGATGCCGCGGTTGTTGAGCAGGTTCCCGTCCAGGACGAGTCTCTTCAGGTTGATCAGGTCCTGCAGGGATGCCTCTGATATTGACGAGATGCGGTTGTCGTCGAAGCGCAGCTCCTCGATGGTCTGCGGAAGGCCGGACGGGATGGTGCTCAGATGGTTCCTGGAGAGAAAGAGTAGTCTCAGGTGATTGCTGTCCCTGAACGCTCCTTCCTCGATGCTCACCGCCGAGACGGAGTTATCATCCAGGTGTAGCTCCTCGATCAGCGGGATCTGACCCAGCGACGCATGCGTAATCATGCGGATATTATTCTCCTGTAGATGCAGCTCTTTGACCCCGATCGGCAGGTTTTGGGGGAACTCGTCCAGATTATTGCAGTACAGATAGATCTTCTCGACGTTGCTTAGCCTCTTCAGATCGGTGGGGATGCCGGCGCTCTTGATCCTGTTGTTTTGGAGGAAGAGAATAGTAGCATCTAGCGGAATGCCGGTAGGGATAGAGGTGAGGCCTCGATCATTACAGTAGATGAAGGTCCCATCACACCGGCAGGCCGAGGGGCAGGAGGCGGAGGTCACCAGAGGGTTAGCCAGACCCAGAAGTAGTCCTACCCTAGTCAAGAACAGCAGGAAGTTCTTGCATTGGGCGGCCATCTTGTTTTGAGGTTGTGGTGTCTTCTCCCTAGGAAGGAGACAGAAAGGGTAAAGTTAATGCACAAGGCTTTTACAGGGAAGCCAAACCCCTGGTTTCTAATAAATGCTCTTTGTTGGAATTGTCCTTCATCAAGCCTGTTCTTCATTAATCTGCAATATTAGATATGACATGTAGGCCTTTTTGCTGACTTAAATTGATATAAATCGTTACTTTTACAATTCACAGAAAATAAATTTGAGCATCTTGCAAGGCTAAAACTGCATTGAGTGCTAATGGCTGTTTCCAGGGAACATATAAAGTACATTTCCCTCAGACTTTAGAGACTTCATACATTTACAATGTATTTCCCTTTCCCTCATTTCCTGTTTGGAGAAAATCCTACAGCATGTGGGTTCCTGCTACTGAATTGAATCCCTGTGCTTTGGCTTTTTGGCTTTAGCTTGTGAAACGTAATAGCTTGGCCTTAGTTGTTTTACATGTTTCTGGATCTTTCTGAAGGCTGCCTTTCATCACTGCTAGACTGTGTGTGTATGTGAACAAAGCCAGGCCTTGTGATGAACTGTTGTGAAATCCTCTCTCTCTATTTTTCTCTCTTGCTCTCTCTCTCTCTCTCTCTCTTTCTCTCTTTCTCTCTCTAATTTGCAGACTCATTACCATATGTGGAACAGGGTGAACCAAACTGAGCTTCACTCAGTCAGTCATCCCTTCACCAACCTACATGGCTGATCTGTTCAGTGCTTGGCTGTGACTGGTAGCCAGAGCTGTGACTGGTAGTCAGGCTGTGACTGGTAGTCAGAGTTGTGACTGGTAGCCAGAGTTGTGACTGGTAGCCAGAGTTGTGACTGGTAGTCAGAGTTGTGACTGGTAGCCAGAGTTGGGACTGGTAGTCAGAGTTGTGACTGGTAGCCAGAGTTATGACTGGTAGTCAGAGTTGTGACTGGTAGCCAGAGTTGTGACTGGTAGTCAGAGTTGTGACTGGTAGTCAGAGTTGTGACTGGTAGTCAGAGTTGTGACTGGTAGCCAGAGTTGTGACTGGTAGCCAGAGTTGTGACTGGTAGTCAGAGTTATGACTGGTAGCCAGAGTTGTGACTGGTAGTCAGAGTTGTGACTGGTAGCCAGAGTTGTGACTGGTAGTCAGAGCTGTGACTGGTAGTCAGAGTTGTGACTGGTAGTCAGAGTTGTGACTGGTAGCCAGAGTTGTGACTGGTAGTTAGAGTTGTGACTGGTAGCCAGAGTTGGGACTGGTAGTCAGAGTTGTGACTGGTAGCCAGAGTTGTGACTGGTAGTCAGAGTTGTGACTGGTAGTCAGAGTTGTGACTGGTAGTCAGAGTTGTGACTGGTAGTCAGAGTTGTGACTGGTAGCCAGAGTTGTGACTGGTAGCCAGAGTTGTGACTGGTAGTCAGAGTTGTGACTGGTAGCCAGAGTTGTGACTGGTAGCCAGAGTTGTGACTGGTAGCCAGAGTTGTGACTGGTAGTCAGAGCTGTGACTGGTAGTCAGAGTTGTGACTGGGAGTCAGAGTTGTGACTGGTAGTCAGAGTTGTGACTGGTAGTCAGAGTTGTGACTGGTAGCCAGAGTTGTGACTGGTAGTCAGAGTTGTGACTCGTAGTCCGAGTTGTGACTGGTAGCCAGAGTTGTGACTGGTAGCCAGAGTTGTGACTGGTAGTCAGAGTTGTGACTGGTAGCCAGAGTTGTGACTGGTAGTCAGAGTTGTGACTGGTAGTCAGAGTTGTGACTGGTAGCCAGAGTTGTGACTGGTAGTCAGAGTTGTGAATGGTAGTCAGAGTTGTGACTGGTAGTCAGAGTTGTGACTGGTCGTCAGAGTTGTGACTGGTAGTCAGAGTTGTGACTGGTATCCAGAGTTGTGACTGGTAGTCAGAGTTGTGACTGGTAGTCAGAGTTGTGACTGGTAGCCACAGTTGTGACTGGTAGCCAGAGTTGTGACTGGTAGTCAGAGTTGTGACTGGTAGTCAGAGTTGTGACTGGTAGTCAGAGTTGTGACTGGTAGCCAGAGTTGTGACTGGTAGTCAGAGTTGTGACTGGTAGCCAGAGTTGGGACTGGTAGTCAGAGTTGTGACTAGTAGCCAGAGTTGTGACTGGTAGTCAGAGTTGTGACTGGTAGCCAGAGTTGTGACTGGTAGTCAGAGTTGTGACTGGTAGTCAGAGTTGTGACTGGTAGTCAGAGTTGTGACTGGTAGCCAGAGTTGTGACTGGTAGCCAGAGTTGTGACTGGTAGTCAGAGTTGTGACTGGTAGCCAGAGTTGTGACTGGTAGTCAGAGTTGTGACTGGTAGCCAGAGTTGTGACTGGTAGTCAGAGCTGTGACTGGTAGTCAGAGTTGTGACTGGTAGTCAGAGTTGTGACTGGTAGTCAGAGTTGTGACTCGTAGTCAGAGTTGTGACTGGTAGCCAGAGTTGTGACTGGTAGCCAGAGTTGTGACTGGTAGTCAGAGTTGTGACTGGTAGCCAGAGTTGTGACTGGTAGTCAGAGTTGTGACTGGTAGTCAGAGTTGTGACTGGTAGTCAGAGTTGTGACTGGTAGTCAGAGTTGTGACTGGTAGTCAGAGTTGTGACTGGTAGTCAGAGTTGTGACTGGTAGTCAGAGTTGTGACTGGTAGTCAGAGTTGTGACTGGTAGTCAGAGTTGTGACTGGTAGTCAGAGTTGTGACTGGTAGTCATAGTTGTGACTGGTAGCCAGAGTTGTGACTGGTAGTCAGGCTGTGACTGGTAGTCAGAGTTGTGACTGGTAGCCAGAGTTGTGACTGGTAGTCAGAGTTGTGACTGGTAGTCAGAGTTGTGACTGGTAGTCAGAGTTGTGACTGGTAGTCAGAGTTGTGACTGGTAGTCAGAGTTGTGACTGGTAGCCAGAGTTGTGACTGGTAGTCAGGCTGTGACTGGTAGTCAGAGTTGTGACTGGTAGCCAGAGTTGTGACTGGTAGCCAGAGTTGTGACTGGTAGTCAGGCTGTGACTGGTAGTAGAGTTGTGACTGGTAGCCAGAGTTGTGACTGGTAGTCAGAGTTGTGACTGGTAGTCAGAGTTGTGACTGGTAGCCACAGTTGTGACTGGTAGCCAGAGTTGTGACTGGTAGTCAGAGTTGTGACTGGTAGTCAGAGTTGTGACTGGTAGTCAGAGTTGTGACTGGTAGCCAGAGTTGTGACTGGTAGTCAGAGTTGTGACTGGTAGTCAGAGTTGTGACTGGTAGTCAGAGTTGTGACTGGTAGACAGAGTTGTGACTGGTAGTCAGAGTTATGACTGGTAGTCAGAGTTGTGACTGGTAGTCAGAGTTGTGACTGGTAGTCAGAGTTGTGACTGGTAGTCAGAGTTGTGACTGGTAGTCAGAGTTGTGACTGGTAGTCAGAGTTGTGACTGGTAGTCAGAGTTGTGACTGGTAGTCAGAGTTGTGACTGGTAGTCAGAGTTGTGACTGGTAGTCAGAGTTGTGACTGGTAGTCAGAGTTGTGACTGGTAGTCAGAGTTGTGACTGGTAGCCAGAGTTGTGACTGGTAGTCAGGCTGTGACTGGTAGTCAGAGTTGTGACTGGTAGCCAGAGTTGTGACTGGTAGTCAGAGTTGTGACTGGTAGTCAGAGTTGTGACTGGTAGTCAGAGTTGTGACTGGTAGTCAGAGTTGTGACTGGTAGTCAGAGTTGTGACTGGTAGCCAGAGTTGTGACTGGTAGTCAGGCTGTGACTGGTAGTCAGAGTTGTGACTGGTAGTCAGAGTTGTGACTGGTAGCCAGAGTTGTGACTGGTAGTCAGAGCTGTGACTGGTAGTCAGAGTTGTGACTGGTAGCCAGAGTTGTGACTGGTAGTCAGAGTTGTGACTGGTAGTCAGAGTTGTGACTGGTAGTCAGAGTTGTGACTGGTAGTCAGAGTTGTGACTGGTAGCCAGAGTTGTGACTGGTAGTCAGAGTTGTGTTGTAGCCAGAGTTGTGACTGGTAGCCAGAGTTGTGACTGGTAGCCAGAGTTGTGACTGGTAGTCAGAGTTGTGACTGGTAGTCAGAGTTGTGACTGGTAGTCGGAGTTGTGACTGGTAGTCAGAGTTGGGACTGGTAGCCAGAGTTGTGACTGGTAGCCAGAGTTGTGACTGGTAGTCAGAGTTGTGACTGGTAGCCAGAGTTGTGACTGGTAGTCAGAGTTGTGACTGGTAGCCAGAGTTGTGACTGGTAGTCAGAGCTGTGACTGGTAGTCAGAGTTGTGACTGGTAGTCAGAGTTGTGACTGGTAGTCAGAGTTGTGACTGGTAGTCAGAGTTGTGACTGGTAGCCAGAGTTGTGACTGGTAGCCAGAGTTGTGACTGGTAGTCAGAGTTGTGACTGGTAGCCAGAGTTGTGACTGGTAGTCAGAGTTGTGACTGGTAGTCAGAGTTGTGACTGGTAGTCAGAGTTGTGAATGGTAGTCAGAGTTGTGACTGGTAGTCAGAGTTGTGACTGGTCGTCAGAGTTGTGACTGGTAGTCAGAGTTGTGACTGGTATCCAGAGTTGTGACTGGTAGTCAGAGTTGTGACTGGTAGTCAGAGTTGTGACTGGTAGTCAGAGTTGTGACTGGTAGCCACAGTTGTGACTGGTAGCCAGAGTTGTGACTGGTAGTCAGAGTTGTGACTGGTAGCCAGAGTTGTGACTGGTAGTCAGGCTGTGACTGGTAGTAGAGTTGTGACTGGTAGCCAGAGTTGTGACTGGTAGTCAGAGTTGTGACTGGTAGTCAGAGTTGTGACTGGTAGTCAGAGTTGTGACTGTTAGTCAGAGTTGTGACTGGTAGCCAGAGTTGTGACTGGTAGTCAGAGTTGTGTTGTAGCCAGAGTTGTGACTGGTAGCCAGAGTTGTGACTGGTAGCCAGAGTTGTGACTGGTAGTCAGAGTTGTGACTGGTAGTCAGAGTTGTGACTGGTAGTCAGAGTTGGGACTGGGAGTCAGAGTTGTGACTGGTAGTCAGAGTTGTGACTGGTAGTCAGAGTTGTGACTGGTAGTCAGGGTTGTGAGGTAGCCAGAGTTGTTGTGACTGGTAGCCAGAGTTGTGACTGGTAGTCAGAGTTGTGACTGGTAGTCAGAGTTGTGACTGGTAGTCAGAGTTGTGACTGGTAGTCAGAGTTGTGACTGGTAGCCAGAGTTGTGACTGGTAGTCAGAGTTGTGACTGGTAGTCAGAGTTGTGACTGGTAGTCAGAGTTGTGACTGGTAGTCAGAGTTGTGACTGGTAGTCAGAGTTGTGACTGGTAGTCAGAGTTGTGACTGGTAGTCAGAGTTGTGACTGGTAGTCAGAGTTGTGACTGGTAGTCAGAGTTGTGACTGGTAGCCAGAGTTGTGACTGGTAGTCAGAAGTGTGACTGGTAGTCAGAGTTGTGACTGGTAGTCAGAGTTGTGACTAGTAGTCAGAGTTGTGACTGGTAGCCAGAGTTGTGACTGGTAGTCAGAGTTATGACTGGTAGTCAGAGTTGTGACTGGTAGTCAGAGTTGTGACTGGTAGTCAGAGTTGTGACTGGTAGTCAGAGTTGTGACTGGTAGCCAGAGTTGTGACTGGTAGTCAGAGTTGTGACTGGTAGTCAGGCTGTGACTGGTAGTCAGAGTTGTGACTGGTAGCCAGAGTTGTGACTGGTAGCCAGAGTTGTGACTGGTAGCCAGAGTTGTGACTGGTAGCCAGAGTTGTGACTGGTAGTCAGAGTTGTGACTGGTAGCCAGAGTTGTGACTGGTAGTCAGAGTTGTGACTGGTAGTCAGAGTTGTGACTGGTAGTCAGAGTTGGGACTGGGAGTCAGAGTTGTGACTGGTAGTCAGAGTTGTGACTGGTAGTCAGAGTTGTGACTGGTAGTCAGAGTTGTGACTGGTAGCCAGAGTTGTGACTGGTAGTCAGAGTTGTGACTGGTAGCCAGAGTTGTGACTGGTAGTCAGAGTTGTGACTGGTAGTCAGAGTTGTGACTGGTAGCCAGAGTTGTGACTGGTAGTCAGAGTTGTGACTGGTAGTCAGAGTTGTGACTGGTAGTCAGAGTTGTGACTGGTAGTCAGAGTTGTGACTGGTAGCCAGAGTTGTGACTGGTAGTCAGACTTGTGACTGGTAGTCAGACTTGTGACTGGTAGTCAGAGTTGTGACTGGTAGTCAGAGTTGTGACTGGTAGTCAGACTTGACATCAATTAAAATGAATGTCCTGTCGCTCCTCACGTCTCATTAGAAAACACACACACACACACACACACACACACACACACACACACACACACACACACACACACACACACACACACACACACACACACACACACACACATACCTATTATTAGAAACCTGGATTTGGTCAGCGAGGCGTAAAGCCACCATCCAATCATACTGTGGCTGCCATACCTGATATAAAAGAATCGATATCCAGCCACCGAAGAATCCTTTCCCAATCCAGCAGATCCAATCGAGATTTACGTTGAAATCTTTCCTATTAAGTCCTTTTCAGAAAGCTTAAGTTTATTTGCGTAGTAAGAGAGAGAGAGAGAGACGTGTTTGGTTATAACCTTGGTTATATTGTGACCCGGATCAGTGTGTTTGAACTTAAACTGATCCTTGTTTTTTTTAGCTGACCCTCCTCTTGTTTTGTCAGCTGCTCAAGCCATCAAAGGCTTTGCCAGGACTGTCAGTGGTGGAAAAAGCATCTCCACTCAAACTCAGACAAAGCTGCAGGCTTTTCCTCTCAAAAGCAAGCCTGAGTTTTCTTGTTTTTTTGTTGTTGCTCTGTTTTAGTCGTAGTAGTTGTAGAGTCTTTTGTATCGTCTTAACTTAGATCTCTTTGTGTTACATAGAGGCTCCGTCCTCTTAGGAAAGATCCTCTGGCAGATACAGGCTCTCCTCAGGGTCTGTGGTCAAGCTGATCAGTCATGATGAAAAGAAGGTCCAGAAGGTGGACTGAGCCATGCCAACACCAATCCTGATAGTACAGGCTCACTCCAGGCCTGTATCACTCATGTACTCCAGCCCTGCAGGAAACCCAGAATCACGTTCTCCCTCCGTGAGCCTGTGCCGTACATTAATCCAAAGTACTTTGGTAACAGTGGTACGTCCCCTCAGCTATTCCTCAGGAGACCAACGGACGACAGGACAACGGACGGATCGTCGGTTGGCGCAGGTCCCGTACGGTCAGATCCCTGCTCGCTGGATCACGTTGTGGCCTCCTTTAATTCCTGTGCCCACAAAGAGACAGAAATCAGCGTTATTTAAAATCCAATTAGCAGTCACTGTAACATCTGACTCATTCAGACAGTGTCTGTAAGTATGAGGAATGAAGGGAAATCACTTTCGGGCACCCTATTTCCTATATAGTGCACTACTTGTCACCAGGTCCCATAGGGATCTAGGTAGGGAATAAGGTGCGATTTGGGACATCTCCTTGGAGGTTAATAGATGTCATATGGCTTGCTGGCTGATGTTATGCAAAGAGACACACAGCATGGTGCCATTCAGTCTACCTCTGTCTGTTGATTTCCCCTCCCTTCTTCCTCTCTCATCAAACAAGGCATCTTTAGAACGTATATTTATAGAGGACAATGCAATAGGGGAATTCAGAGTCAATGAAAGGCGGATTCAGAAATCTCTAACAAGGTGAAATGTTGTGAAGATGCTATTTATTCTATTTGTAGTCTCTGTTTGGGATACATTTTAAGAAATCTGATAGCTGTGAGCACAAATTAGCAACAGCACACACGCTCCGGGTCTACCGCTGTCTACCGCTGTCTAATGCTCCGGGTCTACCGCTCCGGTTCTACCGCTCCGGGTCTACCGTTCCAGGTCTACCGCTGTCTACCGCTGTCTACCGCTCCGGGTCTACCGCTGTCTAATGCTCCGGGTCTACCGCTGTCTACCGCTGTCTAATGCTCCGGGTCTACCGCTGTCTAATGCTCCGGGTCTACCGCTGTCTACCGCTCCGGGTCTACCGCTCCTGGTCTACCGCTCCTGGTCTACCGCTGTCTACCGCTCCGGGTCTACCGCTGTCTAACACTCCTGGTCTACCGCTGTCTACCGCTCCGGGTCTATCGCTGTCTACCGCTGTCTAATGCTCCGGGTCTACCGCTCCTGGTCTACCGCTCCGGGTCTACCGCTGTCTACCGCTGTCTAATGCTCCAGGTCTACCGCTCCTGGTCTACTGCTCCGGGTCTACCGCTGTCTACCGCTGTCTATCGCTGTCTACCGCTCCAGGTCTACCGCTGTCTACCGCTCCGGGTCTACCGCTGTCTAATGCTCCGGGTCTACCGCTGTCTAATGCTCCGGGTCTACCGCTGTCTAATGCTCCTGGTCTACCGCTGTCTAATGCTCCGGATCTACCGTTCCAGGTCTACCGCTGTCTAATGCTCCGGGTCTACCGCTGTCTAATGCTCCGGGTCTACCGCTGTCTACCGCTCCGGGTCTACCGCTCCTGGTCTACCGCTACTGGTCTACCGCTGTTTACCGCTCCGGGTCTACCGCTGTCTACCGCTCCGGGTCTACCGCTGTCTAATGCTCCGGGTCTACCGCTCCGGGTCTACCGCTCCGGGTCTACCGTTCCAGGTCTACCGCTGTCTACCGCTGTCTACCGCCCCGGGTCTACCGCTGTCTAATGCTCCGGGTCTACTGCTGTCTACCGCTGTCTAATGCTCCGGGTCTACCGCTGTCTAATGCTCCGGGTCTACCGCTGTCTACCGCTCCGGGTCTACCGCTCCTGGTCTACCGCTCCTGGTCTACCGCTGTCTACCGCTCCGGGTCTACCGCTGTCTAACACTCCTGGTCTACCGCTGTCTACCGCTCCGGGTCTACCGCTGTCTACCGCTCCGGGTCTACCGCTGTCTAATGCTCCGGGTCTACCGCTCCTGGTCTACCGCTCCGGGTCTACCGCTGTCTACCGCTGTCTAATGCTCCAGGTCTACCGCTCCTGGTCTACCGCTCCGGGTCTACCGCTGTCTACCGCTGTCTACCGCTGTCTACCGCTCCAGGTCTACCGCTGTCTACCGCTCCGGGTCTACCGCTGTCTAATGCTCCGGGTCTACCGCTGTCTAATGCTCCGGGTCTACCGCTGTCTAATGCTCCTGGTCTACCGCTGTCTAATGCTCCGGGTCTAGCGTTCCAGGTCTACCGCTGTCTAATGCTCCGGGTCTACCGCTGTCTAATGCTCCGGGTCTACCGCTGTCTACCGCTCCGGGTCTACCGCTCCTGGTCTACCGCTCCTGGTCTACCGCTGTCTACCGCTCCGGGTCTACCGCTGTCTACCGCTCCGGGTCTACCGCTGTCTAATGCTCCGGGTCTACCGCTCCGGGTCTACCGCTCCTGGTCTACCGTTCCAGGTCTACCGCTGTCTACCGCTGTCTACCGCCCCGGGTCTACCGCTGTCTAATGCTCCGGGTCTACTGCTGTCTACCGCTGTCTAATGCTCCGGGTCTACCGCTGTCTAATGCTCCGGGTCTACCGCTGTCTACCGCTCCGGGTCTACCGCTCCTGGTCTACCGCTCCTGGTCTACCGCTGTATACCGCTCCGGGTCTACCGCTGTCTAACACTCCTGGTCTACCGCTGTCTACCACTCCGGGTCTACCGCTGTCTACCGCTCCGGGTCTACCGCTGTCTAATGCTCCGGGTCTACCGCTCCTGGTCTACCGCTCCGGGTCTACCGCTGTCTACCGCTGTCTAATTCTCCGGGTCTACCGCTCCTGGTCTACCGCTCCGGGTCTACCGCTGTCTACCGCTGTCTACCGCTCCAGGTCTACCGCTGTCTAAGCCTCTGGGTCTAACGCTGTCTAACACTCCGGGTCTAACTCTGTCTAACACTCCTGGTCTAACGCTGTCTAACACTCCTGGTCTACCGCTGTCTAACACTCCTGGTCTACCGCTGTCTAACACTCTGCATGTGTTTTAATATAACGGGAGTTGATACTGAGATAGAGACCATGATGCCTGGTCTACCGCTCCGGGTCTACCGCTGTCTACCGCTGTCTAATGCTGCGGGTCTACCTTTCCTGGTCTACCGCTCCGGGTCTACCGCTGTCTACCGCTGTCTACCGCTGTCTACCGCTCCAGGTCTACCGCTGTCTACCGCTCCGGGTCTACCGCTGTCTAATGCTCCGGGTCTACCGCTGTCTAATGCTCCGGGTCTACCGCTGTCTAATGCTCCTGGTCTACCGTTGTCTAATGCTCCGGGTCTACCGTTCCAGGTCTACCGCTGTCTAATGCTCCGGGTCTACCGCTGTCTAATGCTCCGGGTCTACCGCTGTCTACCGCTCCGGGTCTACCGCTCCTGGTCTACCGCTCCTGGTCTACCGCTGTCTACCGCTCCGGGTCTACCGCTGTCTACCGCTCCGGGTCTACCGCTGTCTAATGCTCCGGGTCTACCGCTCCGGGTCTACCGCTCCGGGTCTACCGTTCCAGGTCTACCGCTGTCTACCGCTGTCTACCGCCCCGGGTCTACCGCTGTCTAATGCTCCGGGTCTACTGCTGTCTACCGCTGTCTAATGCTCCGGGTCTACCGCTGTCTAATGCTCCGGTCTACCGCTGTCTACCGCTCCGGGTCTACTGCTCCTGGTCTACCGCTCCTGGTCTACCGCTGTCTACCGCTCCGGGTCTACCGCTGTCTAACACTCCTGGTCTACCGCTGTCTACCGCTCCGGGTCTACCGCTGTCTACCGCTCCGGGTCTACCGCTGTCTAATGCTCCGGGTCTACCGCTCCTGGTCTACCGCTCCGGGTCTACCGCTGTCTACCGCTGTCTAATGCTCCGGGTCTATCGCTCCTGGTCAACCGCTCCGGGTCTACCGCTGTCTACCGCTGTCTACCGCTCCAGGTCTACTGCTGTCTACCGCTCCGGGTCTACCGCTGTCTAATGCTCCGGGTCTACCGCTGTCTAATGCTCCGGGTCTACCGCTGTCTAATGCTCCTGGTCTACCGCTGTCTAATGCTCCGGGTCTACCGTTCCAGGTCTACCGCTGTCTAATGCTCCGGGTCTACCGCTGTCTAACACTCCTGGTCTACCGCTGTCTAATGCTCCAGGTCTACCGCTGTCTAAGGCTCTGGGTCTAACGCTGTCTAACACTCCGGGTCTAACGCTGTCTAACACTCCTGGTCTAACGCTGTCTAACACTCCTGGTCTACCGCTGTCTAACACTCCTGGTCTACCGCTGTCTAACACTCTGCATGTGTTTTAATATAACGGGAGTTGATACTGAGATAGAGACCATGATGCCTTATCGGAGTTGATACTGAGACAGAGACCATGATGCCTTATGGGAGTTGATACTGAGACAGAGACCCTAATGCCTTATGGGAGATGATACTGAGATAGAGACCCTAATGCCTTATGGGAGTTGATACTGACACAGAGACCCTAATGCCTTATGGGAGTTGATACTGAGACAGAGGCCCCAGTTGATACTGAGATAGAGACCATGATGCCTTATGGGAGTTGAGAATGAAACAGAGACCCTAATGCCTTATTAAGTGTCTCTCTATGTCAGTGGGATTTTTTTCGCTTGCCCAAATTAGCCTGCTTCTCTCTGATAGTGGGCATCGTTGGTAAGACCCAGGTTAACCTGCTTCTCTCTGATAGTGGACATTGTTGGTAAGACCCAGATTAGCCTGCTTCTCTCTGATAGTGGACATTGTTGGTAAAACCCAGATTAGCCTGCTTCTCTCTGATAGTGGACATTGTTGGTAAGACCCAGATTAGCCTGCTTCCCTCTGATAGTGGACATTGTTGGTAAGACCCAGATTAGCCTGCTTCTCTCTGATAGTGGACATTGTTGGCAAGACCCAGATTAGCCTGCTTCTCTCTGATAGTGGACATTGTTGGTAAAACCCAGATTAGCCTGCTTCTCTCTGATAGTGGACATTGTTGGTAAAACACAGGTTTTGCCTGCTTCTCTCTGATAGTGGACATTGTTGGTAAAACCCAGATTAGCCTGCTTCTCTCTGATAGTGGGCATCGTTGGTAAAACCCAGATTAGCCTGCTTCTCTCTGATAGTGGGCATCGTTGGTAAGACCCAAAATAACCACACAGATGAACCTCTGTATTCACTGTTGATTTTTATGAAAACCTTATTTTTTTTCTTACCTCCAACAGTTTTGTGCAACCAGGACTGTGTGTGTTGCCCCCCCCCCCCCCCCCACCCAACCACCTCCGTCCACCTCAGCAATCCATCCACCCCCTTCCTCCCCTCTTTTCTATGGTGATTGTAGAAAAGAATGTCTTTGCATTTGAAAAGTGACAGTGATCTAGACCCCTGATACAAAGCAAGTGGGTGGGACCCCTCCTGTTCCTTTCTGTTCTCTTCTGTCCTCCCCTGCCTTGCTCAGTTCACTAGTTCCCCTCCTGCTCTCTCATGTTCTCTCCTGCTCTCTCTTATTCTCTCCTGTTCTCTCCTGCCCTCTCCTGCTCCCTCCTGTTCTCTCCTGTTCTCTCCTGCCCTCTCCTGCTCCCTCCTGTTCTCTCCTGTTCTCTCCTGCTCTCTCCTGTTCTCTCCTGCCCTCTCCTGTTCTTTCCTGCTCTCTCCTGCTCTCTCCTGTTCTCGCTTCTCTCTCCACTCTCTCTCTAATCTCTCTGCTCTCCCTGTTCTCTCTCTCTCTGTTCTCTCTGCTCTCTCTACTCTCTCTGCTCTCTCTACTCTCTCTGCTCTCTCTACTCTCTCTAATCTCTCTGTTCTCTCTACTCTCTCTGCTCTCTCTGCTCTCTCTGCTCTCTCTGTTCTCTCTGCTCTCTCTGCTCTCTCTACTCTCTCTGCTCTCTCTGCTCTCTCTACTCTCTCTACTCTCGCTGTTCTCTCTGCTCTCTCTGCTCTCTCTACTCTCTCTGCTCTCTCTGCTCTCTCTACACTCTCTGCACTCTCTGCTCTCCCTGTTCTCTCTACTATCTCTGCTCTCTCTGCTCTGTTCTCATAAAAGAGAAGGGGTCCTTTCTAGACAGAATATTTGACCACGCAACTGAGCTAGCAACACGCCACTGAGCTATGACCACGGCAACATACCACTTAGCTGTGACCACGGAAAGAGGCCACTGAGCGAGACCCCTAAGGCAGCTCTTGAACTAAAAGGCCCCCCCTCTCTTCACGGTGATCAGAAAGCTAATTTGAAATTGTCATGAATACAACAGGGCAACTGGAGTAGCACGCCCACACACACACACACACACACAACACACACACGTTCCCACACACACACACACACACACATTCCCACACACACACGAACACCCCCCCCCCCCCCCCCCCCACACACACACTCACACAAACACATTTCCAACACACACACACACACACACAAACACACACACACACAAACACACTACTACACACACACATACTACTATGAATACATCTTCTATTAAACCACTGGAGTTAAAAATAGATATTCCTCTGCCAAGCTTAATGTTATGTTTCCCCTGACAACACAATGGCATTGTGTCTTTACGTGTAACTCTGTCTCTGCTCTGCTATAGTGTGTGTGTGTGTGTGTGTGTGTGTGTGTGTGTGTGTGTGTGTGTGTGTGTGTGTGTGTGTGTGTGTGTGTGTGTGTGTGTGTGTGTGTGTGTGTGTGTGTGTGTGTGTGTGTGTGTGTGTGTGTGTGTGTGTGTGTGCGTGTGTGTGCGCGTGTGTGTGTGTGCGTGCGTGTTAGTCTAGTTTCCATGCTAGTGTGCTTCAGTAGAACACAGAAGAGGTAAGTGGGGAACAAGAGAGTGGGCCATTTAACAGTCGTAGCTCCCGACAAGGTAGAAGATTAGGGAATCGAGATGCTTGTAACTCGATTACAGCTCCAGTCCTGAGACGCTGCTGTCTGATGACATCACATGCACACTCACCACTCTCTCTATTTCACTCTGTCCCGCTGCATCTAAAAACAGTAAGAGATTAGGCCCTAAAGCTATGACAGATAATACACTAGATTAGTCTGGAGGGAGACACTAAACAGCAGATGTGATCTCTGATAAGTTTAGGAACAGGAAAAACATTTGACAAAAAAAAAAAACTGAAAAGAAAAGAGATCAAAAATAGGTAGCCTAGCGGATAGAAGCCTAGCGGTTAAGAACCTAGTGGGTTAAGAGCATAGCGGTTAAGAACCTAGTGGGTTAAGAGCATTGCGGTTAAGAACCTAGCGGTTAAGAACCTAATGGGGAGAAGCCTAGCGGTTAAGAACCTAGTGGGTTAAGAACCTAGTGGGTTAAGAGCATAGCGGTTAAGAACCTAGTGGTTAAGAACCTAGTGGGTTAAGAGCATAGCGGTTAAGAACCTAGTGGGTTAAGAGCATAGCGGTTAAGAACCTAGCGGTAAAGAACCTAACGGGGAGAAGCCTAGCGGTTAAGAACCTAGTGGGTTAAGAACCTAGTGGGTTAAGAGCATAGCGGTTAAGAACCTAGCGGTTAAGAACCTAACGGATAGAAGCCTAGCGGTTAAGAACCTAGTGGGTTAAGAGCATAGCGGTTAAGAACCTAGTGGGTTAAGAGCATAGCGGTTAAGAACCTAGCGGTTAAGAACCTAACGGAGAGAAGCCTAGCAGTTAAGAACCTAGCGGTTAACTTTTTATGGCTGCAGGGGCAGTGTTGAGTAGCTTGGATGGAAAGGTGCCCATTGTAAACGGCCAGCTCCTCAGTCTCAGTTGCTAATATATTCATATTATTACTAGTATTGGATAGAAAACACTCTAAAGTTTCCAAAACTGTCAAAATATTGTCTGTGAGTATTTTATTTATTTCTCCATTGTTTAACCAGGTAGGCAAGTTGAGAACAAGTTCTCATTTACAATTGCGACCTGGCCAAGATAAAGCAAAGCAGTTCGACACATACAACGACACAGAGTTACACATGGAGTAAAACAAACACACAGTCAATAATACAGTAGAAACAAGTCTATATACGATGTGAACAAATGAGGTGAGATAAGGGAGGTAAAGGCAAAAAAAGGCCATGGTGGCAAAGTAAATACAATATAGCAAATAAAACACTGGAATGGTAGATTTGATTTTTTAGCTTCATTTAACCAGGCAAGTCAGTTAAGAACAAATTCTTATTTTCAATGACGGCCTAGGAACAGTGTGGGTTAACTGCCTGTTCACGGGCAGAACGACAGATTTGTACCTTGTCAGCTCGGGGGTTTGAACTTGCGACCTTCCGGTTACTAGTCCAACGCTCACACACACACACACACACACACACACACACACACACACACACACACACACACACACACACACACACACACACACACACACACACACACACACACACACACACACACACACACACACACACACACACACACACACACACACACACACACACACACACACACACACACACACACACTGTTAACTCCAGCTAATTACCTTTAGGAAGAGGGAAAGAGAGCGTGAGGGACTAACACAAAGCCTCAGGACAGGGGTCGCTTATAGCGTATAGCCACAGGACAGTGATAGCGTATAGCCACAGGACAGTGATAGTGTATAGCGTATAGCCACAGGACAGGGATAGCTTATAGCTTATAGTGTATAGCCACAGGACAGTGATAGTGTATAGCGTATAGCCACAGGACAGGGATAGCGTATAGCTTATAGCCACAGGACAGGGATAGCTTATAGCGTATAGCCACAGGACAGGGATAGCGTATAGCTTATAGCCACAGGACAGGGATAGCGTATAGCCACAGGACAGTGATAGTTTATAGCCACAGGACAGGGATAGCTTATAGCTTATAGCCACAGGACAGGGATAGCTTATGGCCACAGGACAGGGATAGCTTATAGCGTATAGCCACAGGACAGGGATAGCTTATAGCTTATAGCCACAGGACAGGGATAGCGTATAGCCACAGGACAGTGATAGTTTATAGCCACAGGACAGGGATAGCTTATAGCGTATAGCCACAGGACTGGGATAGAGTATAAACACATGACAGGGATAGCTTTTAGCTTATAGCCACAGGACAGTGATGACTTACAGCCACAGCTAGAGACATCAACACACCTAAGTACACTTTAACTCTGGAATAACAAGGTCTGCATCCCAAATAGTATCATATTCCATATTTAGTGCACTAGAGCCCTATGGGCACTGTTCAGAAGTGGTGCACTATATAGGGAAGGGAATCTAGTGCGGTTTGAGATGCACAAAAGCACCTTCAAGAAAAAAGATTCAGAAACAATTTCACAGCAAATACATACATAGCATATTATGGTAATACCTCATGGTGGTCTTCAACTAGTCAGCTTACAACTGATGCTGAGTCTTCCATTTTACATCTAGGAACATATCTATGCTTTTTACATCTAGGAAGATATCTATCTATTTTACAACTAGGAAGATATCTATCTATTTTACATCTAGGAACATATCTATCTATTTTACATCTAGGAAGATATCTATCTATTTTACATCTAGGAAGATATCTATCTATTTTACATCTAGGAAGATATCTATCTATTTTACATCTAGGAAGATATCTATCTATTTTACATCTAGGAACATATCTATCTATTTTACATCTAGGAAGATATCTATCTATTTTACATCTAGGAACATATCTATCTATTTTACATCTAGGAAGATATCTATCTATTTTACATCTAGGAAGATATCTATCTATTTTACATCTAGGAAGATATCTATCTATTTTACAACTAGGAACATATCTATCTATTTTACATCTAGGAACATATCTATCCAGTTTAGGCAAAAGGAACCACAACTATAATATAATTTAGTATTAGAATTCCCATTATAATTTATTTTAGAATGTAGACTGTTTTTGATTTTGTTTCCTTTCTTCTTCTGGCTTTTATTTCAGAAGAACAGATTTTTATTCTTTAGGATTAATAATAGACTGTTACTTTACCCCCAGGCACCTTCACCAACTGTCTAGATTTGTCACTATTCTAAGTTGTTGAGAGAGAAAGAGAAAAAGAGAGAATGAGAGAGAGTGAGTAAGAAGGGTTGCATAGGTCGTACTGTGGGTCTACTGGGACCCCCTGGGTCTTACCCAGGTTTACTGAGACATACTGGGTCTTACCCAGGTCTACTGAGACATACTGGGTCTTACCCAGGCCTACTGAGACATACTGGGTCTTACCCAGGCCTAATGAGACATACTGGGTCTTACCCAGGTCTACTGAGACATACTGGGTCTTACCCAGGTTTACTGAGACATACTGAGTCTTACCCAGGCCTACTGAGACATACTGGGTCTTACCCAGGTCTACTGGAACCCCCTGGGTCTTACCCAGGCCTACTGAGACATACTGGGTCTTACCCAGGTCTACTGAGACATCCTGGGTCTTACCCAGGTCTACTGAGACATACTGGGTTTTACCCAGGCCTACTGAGACATACTGGGTCTTACCCAGGTCTACTGGGACCCCCTGGGTCTTACCCAGGCTTACTGAGACATACTGGGTCTTATCCAGGTCTACTGAGACATACTGGGTCTTACCCAGGTCTACTGAGACATCCTGGGTCTTACCCAGGTCTACTGAGACATACTGGGTTTTACCCAGGCCTACTGAGACATACTGGGTCTTACCCAGGTCTACTGGGACACCCTGGGTCTTACCCAGGCCTACTGAGACATACTGGGCCTTACCCAGGTCTACTGGAACCCCCTGGGTCTTACCCAGGCCTACTGAGACATACTGGGTCTTACCCAGGTCTACTGAGACATCCTGGGTCTTACCCAGGTCTACTGAGACATACTGGGTTTTACCCAGGCCTACTGAGACATACTGGGTCTTACCCAGGTCTACTGGGACACCCTGGATCTTACCCAGGCTTACTGAGACATACTGGGTCTTATCCAGGTCTACTGAGACATACTGGGTCTTACCCAGGTCTACTGAGACATCCTGGGTCTTACGCAGGTCTACTGAGACATACTGGGTTTTACCCAGGCCTACTGAGACATACTGGGTCTTACCCAGGTCTACTGGGACCCCCTGGGTCTTACCCAGGCTTATTGAGACATACTGGGTCTTACCCAGGTCTACTGAGACATACTGGGTCTTACCCAGGTCTACTGAGACATACTGGGTCTTAACCAGGTCTACTGAGACGTACTGGGTCTTACCCAGGTCTACTGAGACATACTGGGTCTTACCCAGGCCTACTGAGACATACTGGGTCTTACCCAGGTCTACTGAGACATACTGGGTCTTACCCAGGTCTACTGGGACCCCCTGGGTCTTACCCAGGTCTACTGAGGCATACTGGGTCTTACCCAGGTCTACTGAGACATACTGGGTCTTACCCAGGTCTACTGAGACATACTGGGTCTTACCCAGGTCTACTGGGACATACTGGGTCTTACCCAGGTCTACTGAGACATACTGGGTCTTACCAAGACAAGAAAGAACATTCATGAAGGCATCTGAATTCACAGGGAGGGACAGGGACACTGGCAGGTTGCATTTCAGAGAGAGAATATATCATAGTTTAGTTTTGGTGTGTAGCCTCTCTACTGTTGGCTTGGATGAACAGATTACTGTTGCTGGCACAAGCGAGAGAGAGAGAGAGAGAGAGAGAGAGAGAGAGAGAGAGAGAGAGAGAGAGAGAGAGAGAGAGAGAGACAGACAGACAGACAGACAGACAGAGAGGGAGAGAGAGAGAGAGAGAGAGAGGGAGAGAGAGAGAGAGAGAGAGAGAGAGAGAGGTCTGTGGAAGACGGGGGGCTCTCCATTGTAATGCTATGAAAGGAAGGAGAGATGGCCCTGTTGCTGTAGCAGCTGCACACTTTTTACCACATGGGGGTGGTAGGCACTGCAAGATGAGACGAACTAGCCGTGTGTGTGTGTGTGTGTGTGTGTGTGTGTGTGTGTGTGTGTGTGTGTGTGTGTGTGTGTGTGTGTGTGTGTGTGTGTGTGTGTGTGTGTGTGTGTGTGTGTGTGTGTGTGTGTGTGTGTGTGTGTGTGTGTGGCAGACACACACCAACCCACACTATCAATGGACTGGTGCTTGGCTGTCTGGGCTGTATCACCTGCCAAGGTATTGGAGCTACCACTATTCTGAAGGAGAGCAGGCTTGGCATGAACGGCCAGGGTGGTGAGTTTAGCTTATTACACTGGAGGCCTTTTAGGCCTAGTTTCCATGTTGGACTCAAGCAAACAAGAGGAAAAGCTCATTTCCTTTCTTTTATCCTTATCCTTCTCTTCCCTTCACTCACTATAATTCCCTTCAATCTCCTCCTCTCTATGTTGCTCACTATAATTCCCTTCAGTCTCCTACTCTCTCTATGTCGCTCACTATAATTCCCTTCAGTCTCCTTCTCTCTATGTTGCTCACTATAATTCCCTTCAGTCTCCTTCTCTCTATGTTGCTCACTATAATTCCCTTCAGTCTCCTACTCTCTCTATGTCGCTCACTATAATTCCCTTCAGTCTCCTTCTCTCTATGTCACTCACTATAATTCCCTTCAGTCTCCTCCTCTCTATGTTGCTCACTATAATTCCCTTCAGTCTCCTCCTCTCTATGTTGCTCACTATAATTCCCTTCAGTCTCCTTCTCTCTATGTCGCTCACTATAATTCCCTTCAGTCTCCTTCTCTCTATGTTGCTCACTATAATTCCCTTCAGTCTCATTCTCTCTATGTTGCTCACTATAATTCCCTTCAGTCTCCTACTCTCTATGTTGCTCACTATAATTCCCTTCAGTCTCCTTCTCTCTATGTCGCTCACTATAATTCCCTTCAGTCTCCTTCTCTCTATGTTGCTCACTATAATTCCCTTCAGTCTCATTCTCTCTATGTTGCTCACTATAATTCCCTTCAGTCTCCTCCTCTTCCCTTCACTCACTATAATTCCCTTCAGTCTCCTCCTCTCTATGTTGCTCACTATAATTCCCTTCAGTCTCCTTCTCTCTATGTTGCTCACTATAATTCCCTTCAGTCTCCTTCTCTCTGTGTCGCTCACTATAATTTGCGATTTCTTTCTGGTGGGATTGGAATTGGTGATTTAGAAAAGCCTCTATTTGTTTCATCGATGATGAAAGAAATTGAATTAGGCCTAGATGTAGAGAATTAGAAATAGTACTGTATTGGGGTCTTTCTATACTATTACTGCCTCAGATCGGTCAAAGGTCAAAGTTTTACAAAGAAAACAAAGTGTGTTATGGATATTATTCTCAGTCCTTCGTCTAGATGACACGTCTGTATACCTGGTAACCTAGTAGACTCCAGTAATGGAGGTCCTTCTCTGTGAAAACCAATTGACCAGTGACTTTGCCCTGGGGAGGTCCACACAGCAGAACAATAGGCTGTCCTCTTAGAACAAAACAAAAAAAAAGACTTTGGCTGTCCCCAGTTTTTTATTTAACTAGGCAATTCAGTTCAGAACAAATTCTTATTTACAATGATGGCCTACCCCGGGTGACTCTGTTCCAATTGTGCCCCAACCTATGGGACTCCCAATCACATCCTGTTGTGAAACAGCCTGGATTTGACCCAGGGTGTCTGTATTGACACCTCTAACACTGAGATGCAGTGCCTTAAACCTCTGCGCCACTTGGGGGCCCCATTGGGAGACTCCTTTTTGGTGGTTCCAGGTAAAAACCTTTTGGTTTTACACGGAACCAAGAGCGCTCTATCTAGAACTAAAAGGGTTCTACCTGGAACCAAAAGGGTTCTATCTAGAACCAAAAGGGTTCTACCTGGAACTGAAAAGGGTTCTACCTGGAACCAAAAGGGTTCTACCTGGAACTGAAAAAGGTTCTACCTGGAACCAAAAGGGTTCTACCTGGAACTGAAAAGGGTTCTACCTGGAACTGAAAAGGGTTTTATCTGGAACCAAAAGGGTTCTACCTGGAACCAAAAGGGTTCTATCTAGAACCAAAAGGGTTCTATCTAGAACCAAAAGGGTTCTACCTGGAACCAAAAGGGTTCTATCTAGAACCAAAAGGGTTCTAACTGGAACAGAAAAGGGTTCTACCTGGAACTGAAAAGGGTTTTATCTGGAACCAAAAGGGTTCTACCTGGAACTGAAAAGGGTTCTACCTGGAACTGAAAAGGGTTCTACCTGGAACTGAAAAGGGTTTTATCTGGAACCAAAAGGGTTTTATCCGGAAGCAAAAAGGGGTTCTTCAAAGGGGAGAACCGAAGAAACATATGAGGTTCTTGATAGCACCTGTTTTGTGTAGCTCTGTCCCCCTACCCTGTCTAAGACTGACCGACAGACGTAAATAGACCAGCCTATTTATTCCACTGTCTATCTCCCAACTGTACAATAGCTCAATGTCAATAGCTAGTTGCTACTCTTATTTGTAATCAGTTATTAAAGGTACCTTTCAAGATATGCTTTCATCAGTCTAGCCCAGAACCATTTGTTGTTAAATAGAATGCTCTGGTGTAGACTATTGAGCCATTCTACTTTGTTTTTCCAGCTATAGGCCGACCATTTGGTTTTAATCAGTTGGGTATTGCAGTGAGGTTACCTATCAAAAACATCCTTGCATATGTGTAATCAGGGTGTATGGTGAAACCATAAGCCTAGACGTTGTTGAATTGATGCCCTACTTTTTTCTCATGTTTATCTGCCCCAAATAGTGGATTGGGGCCTTTTAACACCAATCACCAAGATCAATGGCTGAGTTTATTTCATCACTCCCATAGGTCTATACTCCTACTACACAATCATGTGAATTGCTGCCCTAGATGGCTGTTAGCAAATATCCCCATGACCTTCAATACACACATTTGTCCCTAACAACTTTGATCGAAGGAGAGGAAACGTAACATTCATTTCAAGTAGCCTTGTGATATTACCATCACGTTAAGTATTTGATATTATAAATAAATAGATAAATAGCCAATACAAATTCTGATCATCTGATCAGGGAACCTAAATATTTAGTAGGTTAGGCATAACGCTCGGGTTCAGTTACCTTGTGGTGATATTTGATTATTTGCCCATGTTAGATATACAGCCTATATCCTTATTTTGATAATCTGGAGGAAAAAGTGAAAATGCCAATTAACGGGGCATTTTGTATTCACACGGACTGCGCATCATCTAGCTAATGGTCACGCTACATACATTATGTTAATGGTTTTACCGTTAGTTTGGGAATCTGCTTTAATGTAGAACTGTAAACATACGAAGCGGCAGGGTAGCCTAGTGGTTAGAGCAGGTAGCCTAGTGGTTAGAGCAGGTAGCCTAGTGGTTAGAACAGGTAGCCTAGTGGTTAGAGCAGGTAGCCTAGTGGCCAGAGACAGGTAGCCTAGTGGTTAGAGCAGGTAGCCTAGTGGTTAGAGCAGGTAGCCTAGTGGTTAGAGCAGGTAGCCTAGTGGTTAGAACAGGTAGCCTAGTGGTTAGAGCAGGTAGCCTAGTGGTTAGAACAGGTAGCCTAGTGGTTAGAGCAGGTAGCCTAGTGGTTAGAGCAGGTAGCCTAGTGGTTAGAACAGGTAGCCTAGTGGTTAGAGCAGGTAGCCTAGTGGTTAGAGACAGGTAGCCTAGTGGTTAGAGACAGGTGGCTTAGTGGTTAGAGCAGGTAGCCTAGTGGTTAGAGACAGGTAGCCTAGTGGTTAGAGGCAGGTAGCCTAGTGGTTAGAGGCAGGTACCCTAGTGGTTAGAGGCAGGTAGCCTAGTCGTTAGAGCAGGTAGCCTAGTGGTTAGAGACAGGTAGCCTAGTGGTTAGAGACAGGTAGCCTAGTGTAGTCTAGTGGTTAGAGACAGGTAGCCTAGTGGTTAGAACAGGTAGCCTAGTGGTTAGAACAGGTAGCCTAGTGGTTAGAGCAGGTAGCCTAGTGGTTAGAGACAGGTAGTCTAGTGGTTAGAGACAGGTGGCTTAGTGGTTAGAGCAGGTAGCCTAGTGGTTAGAGACAGGTAGTCTAGTGGTTAGAGCAGGCAGCTTAGTGGTTAGAACAGGTAGCCTAGTGGTTAGAGGCAGGTAGCCTAGTGGTTAGAGGCAGGTAGCCTAGTGGTTAGAGACAGGTAGCCTAGTGGTTAGAGCAGGTAGCCTAGTGGTAATAGCAGGTAGCCTAGTGGTTAGAGCAGGTAGCCTAGTGGTTAGAGCAGGTAGCCTATGTGGTACGAGACAGGTAGCCTAGTGGTTAGAGCAGGTAGCCTAGTGGTTAGAGACAGGTAGTCTAGTGGTTAGAGACAGGTGGCCTAGTGGTTAGAGACAGGTAGCCTAGTGGTTAGAGACAGGTGGCCTAGTGGTTAGAGACAGGTAGCCTAGTGGTTAGATACAGGTAGCCTAGTGGTTAGAGACAGGTAGCCTAGTGGTTAGAGACAGGTGGCCTAGTGGTCAGAGACAGGTAGCCTAGTGGTTAGAGACAGGTAGCCTAGTGGTTAGAGACAGGTGGCCTAGTGGTTAGAGCAGGTAGCCTAGTGGTTAGAGACAGGTAGCCTAGTGGTTAGAGCCAGGTAGCCTAGTGGTTAGAGCAGGTAGCCTAGTGGTTAGAGACAGGTGGCCTAGTGGCTAGAGTGTTGAACTAGTAACAGGAAGGTGAAAAGTTTAAATCCCTGAGCTGACAAGGTAGAAAAAAAATGTTCTGCCCCTGAACAATGCAGTTAACCCACTGTTCCCTGGTAGGCTGTCATTGCAAATAAGACTTTGTTCTTACCTGACTGCCCGAGTTAAATAAAAAAATGTAATCGGCTCTATCAGATAATACTAGTGTTATCATCTCAACTGCTTTTCCCCGCTAGACGCTTATTGATACCGGAGGCTATAGATCGTTATCTTAATAAGAGATAAGTGATTGATTGGGTCATGAACGAGTTATGATATTGCCACTAGTTTATTACTATTTTATAGAGTATTATACGAAATGGAGATCGGCGTGAAAATCGTTGTGCGTCGTTCGAGTGGGCTGGTAGGCTGGAGAGAGATCCACTGCGAGATGCGATATGAGAGCGCTCCGGGTATGTGGCAATGAATGGCATGCGGAGAGGAACACACCACACATCAAAACGTGGCTTGCTTCGGGGCTTCCCCACCGGTCAAAACCGGGTTGAATCAATGCTGTTCACACGTCATTTGAACCGTCAACAACAAACAAACAAAATATGATGACGTTGAGTCGACGTCGAAAACGGATAAGATTTGCAAAAAGTAATTCACTTAAGGGAATTTCCTATTTTTTCACCCAACTTTTAACTTAAATAAAATGAGAGGGTGATATCACGTTACATTCCAATTAATAGACAACTCGACCAAATGTAAATCAAAACTAGGCGTTGGACCCCCTAACCTCCTTTGTGGTGAAAACACACACAGCCCCCCCTAAAGTGAACAGGGGAGCTGAACCTTGGCGCTGAGCTTGTTGTGGCTGTAGGAGGAGAGAGATGCATTTCGCGGAGTTTTCCCACCGGTTAATCTGCCCTCGGTGTCAAACCTCCGCTCTCCCTCTCTCCCGGATCAACGCAGGAATGTCAGACACTCACCGGGGTGTCTTCCAGCTCCTCCGAAGCTTCCTGCCGACAAGAGGCTTAGTTGCTTAGACCGCGATTTGTCTTTTACGTATTTCCAACTCCACGATTCATTATATTCTCTCTGCGCCCTCGGTATCTATCCCTCAGTAGGCTATCCATGAGGAATGTTAAATATATCTCAGTGAATAAGGGAGGGTAAGATCCCTGTTGTCCCCCCTCCGCTGGGGAGTTGCAGGGTTTCCAGTCGGTGAGCCGTTATCGGAGCGGCATTGGGGAGTCGGTCTCTGTGTTTGGTACTGCGGACAGAGGGACAGACGGAGAACAATGCTGCATTGCCACCAGAGCTGCTACTTTCTCTCCGAACGTGTCGTCGGCGAAGCAGCACGTAAACACACGTCTAGTAAAAGTAGTCTTTGTGTAGGTTATAGGAAAGTCAGGTAGTGTATTATTAAAATGAAGAATAGTGAGGAATAGTCTTTTTTTAAATTGATTTTAATCTATAGATCTAAAATGAAATATTACGAACAATTTTTTAACTCTTTTCAGAACCTGTTATGAGCTCTTTGTGGTTAAATTATATTATTGATGAATATATTATTATTTAATTTTTTTCCTTTGATTTGGTGTAAATGCTTATCTTTACTCTCTCACCTTCAACTAAAAAAAAATATAATTAAAAAAACATTTGATTGTGTTGAAAACCTATAACCTATTAACGAAGGAATTAACACGGAGCTGCAGAATAACTTGCTGATGGAAATGTAGAAACATGTCCTCATTTTTGAAATCACCAGAAATAGATTCCTTCAAATCTGCTCACTTTTCTATTTCCTTCCTTAGAAAAAAGGGGGGGAGAGATACAGGAAAATAAAGAGCGATAGGGAAAATAACCTCTGCATTAAATAAAATACACTTACCTCTTGAATCAACACACACACAAAAAGGAAAGAAAAATAAATAAATATCCTCGCTAGAAAAGCAGACAGAAAAGTCCGAATATATTCCAATAGAGAATATCTTCAGATCCAAAAAGCCCAGTCTTGAACCCCAACCGAATGGTATCCGTTCTGTAGACTGAAGCTGTTGCAGCAGCACTGGTCTGGTTTACTGGTCGTGAATAGACACTCCAGTCTTCTGGCTGTGGTAAGGAACCCAGGAACGTATTACAGGCAGGACAGACCGCTTGGGCAGAGCGCACTACAAGTGTGAATTTACATCATCATCCTCTAGCCCTGCATCCATAGAGCTGGATAGATTTCAACTTGGGGAGGGGCCTCGCTCGCTCTCTTTCACTCTCTCTCTCTCTCTCTCTCTCTCTCTCCTGCTTGCTCCCTGTCCCCCTTTGCCTCTCTCTCTCTCTCTCGCTCCCTGTCTCTCCCTCTCTCAATTCAATTCAAGGGGCTTTATTGGCATGGGAAACACATGTTAACATTTTCCAAAGCAAGTGAAATAGATAATAAACAAAAGTGTAATGAGCAAAACAACTTAACAGTACGCTTTACACTCACAAAAGTTCCAAAAGACTATAGACATTTCAAATGTCATATTATGTGCAATTAGTTAAAGTACAAAAGGGAAAATAATTAATCTGTGTAATCTGAGGGAAATATGTCTCTCTAATATGGTCATACATTGGGCAGGAGGTTAGGAAGTGCAACTCAGTTTCCACCTCATTTTGTGGGCAGTGAGCACATAGCATGTCTTCTTTTGAGAGCCATGTCTGCCTACGGCGGCCTTTCTCAATAGCAAGGCTATGCTCACTGAGTCTGTACATAGTCAAAGCTTTCCTTAAGTTTGGGTCAGTCAGGTATTCTGCCACTGTGTACTCTCTGTTTAGGGCCAAATAACATTCTTATTTGCTCGTTTTTTCTGTTAATTCTTTCCAATGTGTCAAGTAACTATCTTTTTGTTTTCTCATGATTTGGTTGGGTCTAATTGTGTTGTTGTCCTGGGGCTCTGAGGGGTCTGTTTGTGTTCATGTTGTAGAATGTAACGACTCTTTTCTGGATTTTGATAATTAGCAGGTATCGTCCTAATTCTGCTCTGCATGCATTATTTGGTGATTTACACGGAGGATATTTTTGTAGAATTCCGTGTCTCAATTTGGTGTTTGTTCCATTTTGTGAGTTCTTGGCTGGTGAGTGGAACCAAGATGATGATATTATCTCTCTCTCTCTCTCTCTCTCTCTCTCTCTCTCTCTCTCTCTCTCTCTCTCTCTCTCTCTCTCTCTCTCTCTCTCTCTCTCTCTCTCTCTCTCTCTCTCTCTCTCTCTCTCTCTCTCTCTCTCTCTCTCTCTCTCTCTCTCTCTCTCTCTCTCTAAGTTTGGCCACTAGGGGGAGTGGAAGAAAAGGAGATGACATCAGGGATAAATTACAAAATACCCTGAAGACCAACGTATCAAAATAAAATGTAAAATACTTTTGCAAATTATTCTAGGTAATTAAAATATATGTTTAAAACAATTGTTTGGGGGCAAAAATACATTTGCAAGTAGCCGGTCAATCAGCAATAACATTCCCAGTACAGGTTACAGAAACGTCTTGTTATGACAGTGAAATATGTTGTTTATCTACCTTAGTTGAATTCACTAAGAAAATGAATCTACCACACCCTTGACCCGCCTGCCCCGTGTGTGTGTGTGTGTGTGTGTGCTGGTGTGTTTGTGTGTGTGTGTGTGTGCTGGTGTGTGTGTGTGTGTGTGTGCTGGTGTGTGGGTGCTGGTGTTGTTTATCTACCTTAGTTGAATTCACTAAGATCATCCCCCTAAATGAACAAAATGTAAATGTATATGTGAAAATGAACAATTGCAAAGCACACTGGGTATTATTATTGGCCTTGTTTAGGGGCAGAGCTCATTAGAATAATACTCAGCATGCTTTGCAATTGTTCATTTATACATATACAATTATATTTTGTTCCTTTAGCAGACGCTCTTATCATTACCACACTTCAGACTTCTGATACAAATGTAGGATGAAAGGGTGTTGTGAACCGCGATAAATCAATGGCACAGAAAATTATTTTGTATTTTCAAAATACAAATGACAGCTTTTGAAAGTATCTTGTTCCAAAATACATTGGAGTTCAGCCCAGTGTTATACAACATACAACATACTCAGATGTAATTAAAATACAATTGAAAAATCTTTTGAAAAATCATGTAAGAGAAATACTGTCCATCTCTGGGGGACATTCTGAGCCTTACAGGTGTGTTGTGTGTGTAAACCACAGTCAGAAAAATGATGCTGCTCGGAAAGGAAGGGAGAACTATGTTTATTGCGTTGGTAGAGGGAGGGAAAGGAAGAGAGGAAGGGATTGGAGGTTTTACCCTTAGAGAGAAACAGGAGGGGAGAGGTAGGGAAGGAGGAGGAGAGATGAGGAGCGAGGGAAGGAGAGAGAGAGATGTGGAGGGAGGGAAGGAGAGAGAGAGATGTGGAGGGAGGGAAGGAGAGAGAGAGATGTGGAGAGAGGGAAGGAGAGAGAGAGATGTGGAGAGAGGGAAGGAGAGAGAGATGTGGAGAGGGGGAAGGAGAGAGAGATGTTTGGAGGGAGGGAAGGAGATAGAGATGTTTGGAGGGAGGGAAGCAGAGAGAGATGTTTGGAGGGAGGGAAGGAGAGAGAGATGTTTGGAGGGACAGAAGGAGAGAGAGATGTTTGGAGCGAGGGAAGGAGAGAGAGAGATGTGGAGAGAGGGAAGGAGAGAGAGATGTTTGGAGGGAGGGAAGGAGAGAGAGATGTTTGGAGGGAGGGAAGGAGAGAGAGATGTTTGGAGGGAGGGAAGGAGAGAGAGATGTTTGGAGGGACAGAAGGAGAGAGAGATGTTTGGAGGGAGGGAAGGAGAGAGAGATGTTTGGAGGGAGGGGAGGAGAGAGAGATGTTTTTTAGGGAGGGAAGGAAGGAGAGAGAGATGTTTGGAGGGAGGGGAGGAGAGAGAGATGTGGAGGGAGGGAAGGAGAGAGAGATGTTTGGAGGGAGGGAAGGAGAGAGAGATGTTTGGAGGGGGGGAGGAGACACACACACACACACACATCTAAAAGACATTGTCTATCTAAAGGATGTTTCTGGACACTATCTGTCTACTCTCCCTCATATACCTACTGCTGTCCCTGAATAAAGGTCTCTCTCTCTCTCTCCAGCTCTAAGTGGAGAGGATGACAGGCCAGCACTGTAGTGGATGAACATGCAAATGAAGAAAGAGGAAGGTAAATTAAAAACAAAGACAGCTCTGGGCGTCAGGCTTTTACGCATGTTCCTGTTAATTTGGTGGAAAACCACTGG
>NC_092166.1:83663677-83693677 GCF_045791955.1 Oncorhynchus clarkii lewisi | reverse complement strand
ACCCTCAACAGTTTCCTGTGTGTATCAAGAATGGTCCACCACCCAAAGGACATCCAGTCAACTTGACACAACTGTAGGAAGCATTGGAGTCAACATGGGCCAGCATCCCTATGGAACGCTTTCAACACCTTGTGGAGCCCATGCCCTGACAAATTGAAGCTGCTCTGAGGGCAAAAGAGAGTGCAAAATCAATATTAGGAAGGCGTTCCTAATGTTTCGTACACTCAGTATATTTTGTACACAATTAAAACAATAAATTACGGGTCAGCATCTAAATATTTCTCCCAGCATTGATAAAAGCTCAGAATGATTACATTTTTTGATCTGACCGATTTCTAATTGCTCCTGCCTATTTGTGAATGAGTGGAAATCCTGACCAGGTCTGACAGAATCTGTGCAGAAGATCTAGGTGCTGCTGTAGGCCCTCCTTGGTTGGGTATTTTATAACGTCGTATGTTTTTTCAGACAACACCACTTTACATCAATTTGTAGAGCAGACCTTCATGCCAAATTGAGTCAAAAGCTTTTATGAAATCAACAAAGCATGAGAATACTTTTTCTTTGTTTTGGTTTGTTTGTCAATAAGGGTGTGCAGGGTGAATACGTGGTCGGTTGTACAGTAAAAATTGGTAAAAAATGTATGAGTCTGAAATTAATGTTAATGTAGAGGATTTTCCCAAGGTTGCTGTTGACGCATATCCCACAGTAGTTATTGGGGTCAAATTTGTCCCCACTTTTGTGAATTGGGGGGGGGGGGGGGTTCCAGTCCTTGGTTCCAAATATTGGGGAATATGCCAGAGCTGAGGATGATGTTAAAGAGTTTAATTATAGCCAATTGGAATTTGTGGTTTGTATATTTTATCATTTCATTAAGGATACCATCAACACCTTATGCCTTTTTGGGTTGGAGTGTTTGTATTGTGTCCTGTTGTTCCTTCAATGTAATTGGAGAATCCAGTGGGTTCTGGTAGTCTTTAATAGCTGATTATAAGATTTGTATTTGATCATGTATATGTTTTTGCTCTTTATTCTTTGTTATAGAGCCAAAAAGATTGGAGAAGTGGTTTACCCATACATCTCCATTTTGGATAGATAATTCTTCATGTTGTTGTTTGTTTAATGTGTTCCAATTCTCCCAGAAGTGGGTAGATTCTAAGGATTATTCAATTACATTGAGCTGATTTCTGACGTGCTGTTCCTTCTTTTTCTGTAGTGTATTTCTGTATTGTTTTAGTAATTCACCCTAGTGAAGGTTTAAACTCAGTTTTTCTGGGTCTCTATGTTTTTGGTTGGACAGGTTTCTCAATTTCTTTCTTAGGTTTTTGCTTTCTTCATCAAACCATTTGTTATTGTTGATAATTGTCTTATGTTGTCTGCTAGAAATGTTTTGAGTTATAGGGAAGATGAGATATCAAATACAGTATGTTAGGATTTCCAAAGCAAGTGATAGATAATATACAAAGGTGAAATTAACAATAAAAATAAACAGTAAACATTCTCATAGAACGAAGACATTCCAAAAGAACAAAGACATTCCAAAAGAACGAAGACATTACAAAAGAACTAAGACATTACAAAAGAACGAAGACATTACAAAAGAACGAAGACATTCCAAAAGAACGAAGACATTACAAAAGAACGAAGACATTGCAAAAGAACAAAGACATTACAAAAGAACGAAGACATTCCAAAAGAACGAAGACATTCCAAAAGAACGAAGACATTCCAAAAGTACAAAAGGGAAAATAAATAATCTGTGTAATCTGAGGGAAATAATATTAGAACCTAATATGGTCATACATTGAGGTTAGGAAGTGGTGCTGTGTACAATGTACACATGGTTAAAGGACACAAGATAAAATAAATAAGCATAAACATGGGTTGTATTTACAATGGTGTTTGTTCCTCACTGGTTGCCCTTTTCTCATGGCAACAGGTCACAAATCTTGCTGCTGTGATGGCACACTGTGGAATTACACCCAGTAGAGTTTATCAAAATTGGGCTTGTTTTCAAATTCTTTGTGGATATGTGTAATCTGAGGGAAATATGTCTCTCTAATATGGTCATACATTGGGCAGGAGGTTCGGAAGTGCAGCTCAGTTTCCACCTCATTTTGTGGGCAGTGTGCACATAGCCTGTCTTCTCTTGAGAGCCATGCCTGCCTACGGCGGTCTTTCTCAATAGCAAGGCAATGCTCACTGAGTCTGTACATAGTCAATGCTTTCCTTAAGTTTGGGTCAGTCACAGTGGTCAGGTATTCTGCCATTTTGTACTCTCTGTTTAGAGCCAAATAGCATTATAGTTTGCTCTGTTTTTTTGTTAATTCTTTCCAATGTGTCAAGTAATAATCTTTTTGTTTTCTCATGATTTGGTTGGGTCTAATTGTATTGCTGTCCCGGGGCTCTGAGGGGTCTGTTTGTGTTTGTGAACAGAGCCACAGGACCAGCTTGCTTAGGGGCCTCTTCTCCAGGTTCATCTCTCTGTAGGTGATGCCTTTGTTATGGAAGTTTTGGGAATCGCTTCCTTTTTGGTGGTTGAAGAATTTAATAACGTCTCTTTTCTGGATTTTGATAATTAGCGGGTATCTGTGTTTTTTATTGTACACAGAGGATATTTTTGCAGAATTCTGTATGCAGAATCTCAATTTGGTGTTTATCCCATTTTGTGAATCGGTGATTGGTGAGCGGACCCCATACCTCACAACCGTAAAGGGCAATGGGCTCTATGACTGATTCAAGTATTTTTAGCCAGATCCTAATTGATATGTCAAATTTTTTGTTCCTTTCGATGGCATAGAAGGCCCTTCTTGCCTTGTCTCTCTCTTGTCTCTCGGCTTTGTGGAAGTTACCTGTGGCAATGGATGTTTAGGCCAAGGTATGTATAGTTTTTTGTGTGCTCTAGGGCAATGGTGTCTTGATGGAATTTGTATTTGTGGTGCTGGAGACTGGACCTTTTATGGAACACCGTTATTCTGTTAGGTCTCTTTCTTTCTTTGTTTCTTTGTTTCTATGTCTGTCTGTCTGTCTGTCTGTCTGTCTGTCTGTCTGTCTGTCTGTCTGTCTGCCTGCCTGCCTGCCTGCCTGTCTGCCTGTCTGCCTGTCTGTCTGCCTGCCTGCCTGTCTGTCTGTCTGTCTGTCTGCCTGCCTGCCTGCCTGCCTGCCTGCCTGCCTGCCTGCCTGTCTGCCTGCCTGCCTGCCTGCCTGCCTGTCTGCCTGTCTGCCTGCCTGTCTGCCTGCCTGTCTGCCTGCCTGCCTATGTCCTTTCCATGAATGTGATTGTTATTTGAATGAGTGAGTTAGAGAAATAACTAATGACATGTCCTCTCCATGAATGTGTTTGTTATTTGAATGAGTGAGTTAGAGAATTAACTAATGACATGTTCTAAGTGCTTCCCCGGCTAAGCGACGTCTCAGAAATGTGTATATCATGTGTAGGATTTTAATTTGATCACTCTGTTGCTGGATAACTCTGCTGCATTGCAGGACATTTAAAACGTATATTGTATTTGATGTTTAAAAGGGTAACCTAGTCAAAAGGCTTCTGAAGTTTTGCAATTTCCAGTTAGAAATCTTCAGACTTGACTTTCCCTTAGAAATGTATCAACAAATGTGTCCATTAACTATAATCCACCTCATAATTCACATTCCCTGTCATTGTCCTGCTGTAGCGAACCGGCTCAAATTAAGATCCTCCATCTGTATGTGTGTATGTCGCTTCTGAGAGAAGGGAGTACACCCTGCTGTTTTCCTGGAGGACAGAGTGAGGACAGAGTGAGTGAATGAATCACTAGTCTCTATGTGGGTGTCACGCCGTGACCTTAGTTATCTTCGTTTTCTGTATTGTTTTGGTCAGGTCAGGGTGTGACGAGGGTGGGTATGTGTGTTTTTTTGTCTTGTCTAGGGTTTTTTGTGTATCTATGGGGTTTTGGTATTGTCTAGGTAAATGTAGGTCTATGGTGGCCTGAATTGGTTCCCAATCAGAGACAGCTGTTTATCGTTGTCTCTGATTAGGGATCCTATTTAGGTTGCCATTTTTTCCATTTTGGTTTTGTGGGTTATTGTCAATGTGTCAATGTTACATGTCAGCACTCGTGTCTTATAGCGTCTTTGTTGTTTTGTTGTTTTTTGTTGTTTTGTTGTTTTGTTGGTTTAGTGTTTTTCGTGTAAATAAGAAGAATGTATTCTTATCATGCTGGTCTCCTCGTTATGACGAAGGGGTAAGGGTACATACATGGAAATGTGTGTGTCTGGGTATTGCCCAGTATGCATATCAATATGTAATTGGACAACATGACAAGTGTCATGGCGGTAAAGTGGTTTCTTACTGTGGATAAACAAGAACTCCCATTGGATTCCCATTGTGTGTGTGTGTGTGTGTGTGTGTGTGTGTGTGTGTGTGTGTGTGTGAGTTGTGAGCAACAGAAAGATGCTGAGGGACATCTTTTCTAATGCAGATCCCATATGTTGCTCCTTAACCACTCCATCCCTAGGGGCCATTAGAGGAGAGGGAACAGGAAAGAGAACAGAGAGAGAGAACAGAGAGAGAGGAGGGAAAACAGAGAGAGATAACAGGAGAGAGAGAACACAGAGAGAGATAACAGGAGAGAGAGATAACAGGAGAGAGAGAACACAGAGAGAGGGAACAGAGAGAGACCAAGAGAGAGAGAACAGGAGAGAGAGAACAGGAGAGAGAACAGAGAGAGATAACAGGAGAGAGATAACAGGAGAGAGTGAACACAGAGAGAGAGAACAGGAGAGCGAGAACAGGAGAGAGAGATAACAGGAGAGAGAACAGAGAGAGATAACAGGAGAGAGAGAACACAGAGAGAGAGAACAGAGAGAGAGAGAACTGAGAGAGAGAACATGAGAGTACAGAGGGAGAGATAACAAAGAGAGAACAGAGAGAGAGAACAGAGATAGAGAACAGAGAGAGAGAACATGAGCGAGTACAGAGAGAAAACAGAGAGAGAGAACAGAGACAGAGAGAGAGAGAACAGAGACAGAGAGAGAGAACCGAGAGAGAGAACATGAGAGATTACAGAGAGAGAGAACCGAGAGAGAACATGAGAGAGTACAGAGAGAGAGAGAACCAAGAGAGAGAACAGAGAGAGAGAACAGAGACAGAGAGAGAGAACAGAGACAGAGAGAGAGAACAGAGACAGAGAGAGAGAACAGAGACACAGAGAGAGAACAGAGACAGAGAGAGAAAAGAGCAGAAACCCGGACTTCACCAAAGAAATCGGTAATACAGACATTGTCATCCTGCAAGAAACCTGGTATAGAGGAGACGGACCCACTGGTTGCCCTCTAGGTTACAGAGAGCTGGTAGTCCCATCCACCAAACTACCAGGTGTGAAACAGGGAAGGGACTCAGGGGGTATGCTAATTTGGTATAGAGCAGACCTAACTCACTCCATTAAATTAATCAAAACAGGAACATTTTACATTTGACTAGAAATTCAAAAGGAAATTATCCTAACAGAGAAAAATGTCCTCCTGTGTGCTACCTATATCCCCCCACTAGAATCCCCATATTTTAATGAAGACAGCTTCTCCATCCTGGAGGGGGAAATCAATCATTTCCAGGCCCAGGGACATGTACTAGTCTGTGGCGACCTAAATGCCAGAACCGGACAAGAACCTGACACCCTAAGCACACAGGGGGACAAACACCTGCCTGGAGGTGACAGCATTCCCTCCCACATATGCCCCCCTAGGCACAACTATGACAACATAACCAACAAAAACGGGTCACAACTCCTGCAGCTCTGTCGCACGCTGGGTATGTACATAGTCAACGGTAGGCTTCGAGGGGACTCCTATGGTAGGTACACCTATAGCTCATCTCTTGGCAGTAGTACTGTAGACTACTTTATCACCGACCTCAACCCAGAGTCTCTCAGAGCGTTCACAGTCAGCCCACTGACACCCCTATCAGACCACAGCAAAATCACAGTCTACTTAAACAGAGCAATAATCAATCATGAGGCATCAAAGCCAAAGGAACTGAGTAACATTAAGAAATGCTATAGATGGAAGGAATGCAGTTTGGAAACCTACCAAAAAACAATTAGGCAACAACAAATTCAATCCCTTTTAGACAATTTCCTGGGTAAAACGTTCCGCTGTAATAGTGAAGGTGTAAACTTGGCAGTAGAAAATCTTAACAGTATATTTGACCTCTCAGCTTCCCTATCAAATCTAAAAATCTCAAATAGAAAACCGAAGAAAATTAACAATAATGACAAATGGTTTGATGAAGAATGCAAAAATCTAAGAAAGAAATTGAGAAACCTGTCCAACCAAAAACATAGAGACCCGGAAAACCTGAGTCTACGCCTTCACTATGGTGAATCACTAAAACAATACAGAAATACACTACGGAAAAAGAAGGAACAGCATGTCAGAAATCAGCTCAATGCAATTGAAGAATCCATAGACTCTAACCACTTCTGGGAAAATTGGAAAACACTAAACAAACAACAACAAGAAGAATTATCTATCCAAAATGGAGATGTATGGGTAAACCACTTCTCCAATCTTTTTGGCTCTATAACAAAGAATAAAGAGCAAAAACATATACATGATCAAATACAGATCTTAGAATCATCTATTAAAGACTACCAGAACCCACTGGATTATCCAATTACATTGAATGAGTTACAGGACAAAATAAAAACCCTCCAACCCATAAAGGCCTGTGGTGTTGATGGTATCCTCAATGAAATGATCAAATATACAGACAACAAATTCCAATTGGCTATACTAAAACTCTTTAACATCATACTTAGCTCTGGCATCTTCCCCAATATTTGGAACCAAGGACTGATCACCCCAATCCACAAAAGTGGAGACAAATTTGACCCCAATAACTACCGTGGAATATGTGTCAACAGTAACCTTGGGAAAATCCTCTGCATTATTATTAACAGCAGACTCGTACATTTCCTCAATGAAAACAATGTACTGAGCAAATGTCAAATTGGCTTTTTACCAAATTACCGTACAACAGACCATGTATTCACCCTGCACACCCTAATTGACAACCAAACAAACCAAAACAAAGGCAAAGTCTTCTCATGCTTTGTTGATTTCAAAAAGCCTTCGACTCAATCTGGCATGAGGGTCTGCTATACAAACTGATGGAAAGTGGTGTTGGGGGTAAAACATACGACATTATAAAATCCATGTACACAAACAACAAGTGTGCGGTTAAAATTGGCAAAAAACACACACATTTCTTCACACAGGGTCGTGGGGTTAGACAGGGATGCAGCTTAAGCCCCACCCTCTTCAACATATATATCAACAAATTGGCGCGGGCACTAAAAAAGTCTGCAGCACCCGGCCTCCCCCTGCTAGAATCCGAAGTCAAATGTCTGCTGTTTGCCGATGATCTGGTGCTTCTGTCACCAACCAAGGAGGGCCTACAGCAGCACCTAGATCTTATGCACAGATTCTGTCAGACCTGGGCCCTGACAGTAAATCTCAGTAAGACCAAAATAATGGTGTTCCAAAAAAGGTCCAGTCACCAGGACCACAAATACAAATTCAATCTAGACACTGTTGCCCTAGAGCACACAAAAAACTATACATACCTTGGCCTAAACATCAGCGCCACAGGTAACTTCCACAAAGCTGTGAACGATCTGAGAGACAAGGCAAGAAGGGCATTCTATGCCATCAAAAGAAACATAAATTTCAACATACCAATTAGGATTTGGCTAAAAATACTTGAATCAGTCATAGAGCCCATTGCCCTTTATGGTTGTGAGGTCTGGGGTCCGCTCACCAACCAAGACTTCACAAAATGGGACAAACACCAAATTGAGACTCTGCACGCAGAATTCTGCAAAAATATCCTCCGTGTACAACGTAGAACACCAAATAATGCATGCAGAGCAGAATTAGGCCGATACCCACTAATTATCAAAATCCAGAAAAGAGCCGTTAAATTCTACAACCACCTAAAAGGAAGTGATTCACAAACCTTCCATAACAAAGCCATCACCTACAGAGAGATGAACCTGGAGAAGAGTCCCCTAAGCAAGCTGGTCCTGGGGCTCTGTTCACAAACACAAACACACCCTACAGAGCCCCAGGACAACAGCACAATTAGACCCAACCAAATCATGAGAAAACAAAAAGATAATTACTTGACACATTGGAAAGAATTAACAAAAAAACAGAGCAAACTAGAATGCTATTTGGCCCTAAACAGAGAGTACACAGCGGCAGAATACCTGACCACTGTGACTGACCCAAAATTAAGGAAAGCTTTGAATATACAGACTCAGTGAGCATAGCCTTGCTGTTGAGAAAGGCCGCCGTAGGCAGACATGGCTCTCAAGAGAAGACAGGCTATGTGCTCACTGCACACAAAATGAGGTGGAAACTGAGCTGCACTTCCTAACCTCCTGCCCAATGTATGACCATATTAGAGACACATTTCCCTCAGATTACACAGATCCACAAAGAATTTGAAAACAAATCCAAATTTGAAAAACTCCCATATCTACTGGGTGAAATTCCACAGTGTGCCATCACAGCAGCAAGATTTGTGACCTGTTGCCACGAGAAAAGGGCAACCAGTGAAGAACACACACCATTGTAAATACAACCCATATTTATGCTTATTTATTTTATCTTGTGTCCTTTAACCATTTGTACATTGTTAAAACACTGTATATATATATATAATATGACATTTGTAATGTCTTTACTGTTTTGAAACCTCTGTATGTGTAATGATTACTGTTAATTGTTGTTGTTTTTCACTTTATATATTCACTTTGTATGTTGTCTACCTCACTTGCTTTGGCAATGTTAACACATGTTTCCCATGCCAATAAAGCCCTTGAATTGAATTGAACTGAATTGAATTGAGAGAGAACAGAGAGAGAGAACAGAGACAGAACAGAGAGTTAGAACAGAGACAGAGAGAGAGAGCAGAGAGAGAGAACATGAGAGAGTACAGAGAGAGAACAGAGAGAGAGAACTGAGACCGAGAGACAGAACAGAGAGAGAGAAAAAAGAGAGAGAACAGAGAGAGAGAGAACAGAGAGAGAGAACAGAGAACAGAGAGAGAGAACAGAGAGACAGAACAGAGAACCGAGAGAGAGAACAGAGAGAGTGAGAACATAATGAGAGAACAGAGAGAGAGAACAGAGAGAGAGATCAGAGAGAGGGAACAGAGAGAGAGGGGGGAGAACAGAGAGACAGAACAGAGAGAGAGAGAGAGAGAACAGAGAGAGAACAGAGAGAGAGAACAGGAGAGAGGGATCAGAGAGAGAGAGAGAGATAGAGAGCAGAGAGAGAACAGAGAGAGAGAGAGAGAACAGAGAGAGAGATCAGAGAGAGAGAGAGAGAGAGAGAGAGAGAGAGAGAGAAAAGAGAACAGGAGAGCGAGAACAGAGAGAGAGAGAGAGAGAGAGAGAGAGAGAGAGAGAGAGAGAGAGAGAGAGAGAGCTGACAACAACAAGTAAAGGGTAAAGAAGACGGTTGACATCTTGCTGGTCAGGGTTACCCAGGGGTTCCTGGTGTGTGTGTGTGTGTGTGTGTGTGTGTGTGTGTGTGTGTGTGTGTGTGTGTGTGTGTGTGTGTGTGTGTGCTGGTGTGTGCGTGCGTGCGTGCGTGTGTGTGGACAGAGAACAACACTAATAGCTGCTCTGATTGGTTGTATTGGGCCTCTCCTAGCTACAGCGAGGGGGTAGGAGCGAGGGGGTAGGAGAGGAGACAAGGCATTGACTAAAACAATGAGATGCCATGTTTCACTTCAGCTTTTATTCAGCTTGAATTGTACATTAGCTACTAACAATTCAACCTGGTTCCACTTAGACTGCTGAGCAAGCACAAGCATTGTCTTCAGGAAATGGACATTTTCTTGACTAGATAAGAGGTACTCTAGGAGGGGGTATAAGGGGTAGGATGGGGTAGAGGGAGAAGAGGGCGGGGTGGTAAGGGGTGACTTGTCAACTCAGGGTTAACCCCCCCCCCAGAACCCCCAAAGGTTACGAAACAATACCTTGTGATCTGATTAGATACAAGCCTCTTCCCCTAGAGCCCTGAGGCCAATACACACACACACACACACACACACACACACACACACACACACACACACACACACACACACACACACAGTGAGGTAAAAGATGGGATCAGCATATAATGGGTCTTCAACAATGCCTTCACAGTCCAGTGTGCTTTGCTCTAATGTGGCTCATTCAAGCACCTAACTCTATCTATTGTAATTGGTTTACTGCCTATCCCAGCACTAAATCTCCTAATTAGCAGACTTAGCATCTTTCCCCTGCACATTTAGTTATATGCTAGCATTTTATCCCCACAATGGAGCCAATATGTAACTTTTAGTTTGAATTGAGGAGCCCTGGTTTCAACAACCTGGTTTTAAGTAGGAGACTCACAGTACTTGTAAGGTCTCCATTGAAAAATAGATTTTGTGACCTGTTGTGAGACAACCTTGTTAAATAAAGTTTGAATACATTTGCTGTAGAAGTCTGTAAAGAAATGTTCCTCTAAAATATAATACAGACTTTATTTATCCGTCAAATAAAGAAGACAGAATTGTAGTAATTTTTGCTTTTCACAGACACTGGAATCTAGAATATATATATTTTGCTCATCTCGGTATTTGAGTATTTTGTCCCTTCTCATGAAAAGACAGCCAGCTCATGTGTTGTGTGTTTGAAGAGCTCTGTGAGCTACTGTGTTTGAAGAGCTCTGTGAGCTACTGAGATTTTAATGCTCTGTGAGCTACTGTGATTTTAATGCTCTGTGAGCTACTGTGATTTTAATGCTCTGTGAGCTACTGTGATTTTAATGCTCTGTGAGCTACTGTGATTTTAATGCTCTGTGAGCTACTGTGTTTGAAGAGCTCTGTGAGCTACTGTGATTTTAATGCTCTGTGAGCTACTGTGATTTTAATGCTCTGTGAGCTACTGTGATTGTAATGCTCTGTGAGCTACTGTGATTTTAATGCTCTGTGAGCTACTGTGGTTTTAATGCTCTGTGAGCTACTGTGATTTTAATGCTCTGTGAGCTACTGTGATTTTAATGTTGTGTTAGTTATGAGCGACTGTGATTTTAATGCTCTGTTAGCTATGAGCTACTGTGATTTTAATGTTGTGTTAGCTATGAGCGACTGTGATTTTAATGCTCTGTTAGCTATGAGCTACTGTGATTTGAATACTCATCTAGAGTGATTAGATTAGATTAGTGCACTCTCTCTACAGTATTTGAGACTAGTAGCTTGGTCATCTCCATGAAACATCTCACCGAATGTTTCATGTAAAATTCATTCACACTCGGTTCTCAAACTACGTTCAGAGGTGCTAAGTTCTCTGGGCCAGCAAACTACGTTCAGAGGTGCTAAGTTCTCTGGGCCAGCAAACTACGTTCAGAGGTGCTAAGTTCTCTGGGCCAGCAAACTACGTTCAGAGGTGCTAAGTTCTCTGGGCAAGCAAACTACGTTCAGAGGTGCTAAATTCTCTGGGCCAGCAAACTACGTTCAGAGGTGCTAAGTTCTCTGGGCCAGCATACTACGTTCAGAGGTGCTAAATTCTCTGGGCCAGCATACTACGTTCAGAGGTGCTAAGTTCTCTGGGCCAGCAAACACCACTGGTGTGTCTGAGCTTTCAGATGATTGGTTCTTTATGTTCGACAGTCCTGTATTGTTGTTGTCACTGAGCTCTGCTGTGTGGAGAGGAAGTCAGTCCTATCTTTAACAAAGCAGCGCTCAGCCAATCAAAATAAGATAAGATCGACCGTACACAGTCCTCAGGCCGATTGACCTAGCTGATTAGAGCTAACAGGAAATGGGAATGTTGCTACAGTACACTACTTTTGACCAGGGCCCATGAGGCCACAATAGGTGTTTAATAAAGGTGTCCAAATGATTCAGTTTGGCTGGCGCCTTGGCTAACTTGGCTGGCGAACCGAACGAGTGTGTTTGCATACTCCCTTAATAATTAAAGACTTTCGCTTGATACATTTAGAAAAATGTGGCAATAGCACTGTTTTTTTCCATTTTCAGATGTCATAGCCTGTATACACTTTCTCAAAATAATCAGAATGAATCTGTCTCAAGAAATCTGTCATTCATTTTGACATTTTTGCCGAGATAAAATTGAGCGACTAACTAAGATGTTTTTTTGCAGTATTTTTCAATGAACAAATTTACAAGAAAACAAGTTTTCTCTCGTTGAATGATATCAAAGACTTTATTGAAGAAGTGGGAAGCATGCGTGAGATGCCTCTCTCCCTCCCTCGCAACCTCCCTCCCTCTCTCTCGCCCTCTCTCTCTGCCTCCCTCTTGCCCTCTCTCCCTCTCTCCCCCATTCCCTCCAACAATTCATGTCCTCCTTTCTTAAAGATCCAGATTCAAAGGGAACCTGAAGAGGGTGATGACAGAGGAATAAATGGAACCTGAAGAGGGTGATGACAGAGGAATAAATGGAACCTGAAGAGGGTGATGACAGAGGAATAAATGGAACCTGAAGAGGGTGATGACAGAGGAATAAATGGAACCTGAAGAGGGCGATGACAGAGGAATAAATGGAACCTGAAGAGGGCGATGACAGAGGAATAAATTGAACTGAAGAGGGTGATGACAGAGGAATAAATGGAACCTGAAGAGGGTGATGACAGAGGAATAAATGGAACCTGAAGAGGGCGATGACAGAAGAATAAATGGAACCTGAAGAGGGTGATGACAGAGGAATAAATGGAACCTGAAGAGGGTGATGACAGAGGAATAAATGGAACCTGAAGAGGGCGATGACAGAGGAATAAATGGAACCTGAAGAGGGCGATGACAGAGGAATAAATTGAACTGAAGAGGGTGATGACAGAGGAATAAATGGAACCTGAAGAGGGTGATGACAGAGGAATAAATGGAACCTGAAGAGGGCGATGACAGAAGAATAAATGGAACCTGAAGAGGGTGATGACAGAGGAATAAATGGAACCTGAAGAGGGTGATGACAGAGGAATAAATGGAACCTGAAGAGGGCGATGACAGAGGAATAAATGGAATGGTTGAGTAGAGAGGAGACGTTTATGAGTGGGTTTGAGAGGGAGGGGTCACTTGGCTCAGCCCTCAGATTGCATCTCAAATGGACCCCGATTCCCTACAGTATATAGTTCACTGTGGGCCAATGGTCAGAGGTAGTGTAGTGTAGAAACAATAGGATGCCTTTTGAGACTTAGTTAATGGCTTGTGGTGGAGCTGTCAATGACATGTTGTGGGGGAGGGGTGTGGGGACTGGGTGGAAACTGGAGAGGGTTTTCTTTGTCCTCTGCTCTGTCTGTTGCCGCCTGTTTTTGCTGTCAACTCACAGTGTGAGGCGGGGGTGTTGAGGGGAGAGGTGGGGGAAGTACTGTTGTTTAGGCTCATGATTTGTTTGACAGGATTTGAATGTTTTCATCCTCCTTAATGCCAGGAGTTTTTCCAGGATTAAAAAACAAAAAACATAATGACCTGATTCGGCTATCGAGTGGTTCAGCGATCTGAGGTACTGCATATCAGTGCCAGAGGCGTCCCTACAAACCCTGGTTCAGCGATCTGTAGCGATCTAAACATACCCTGGTTTGATCCTGGGCTGTATCACAACTGGCCGTGATCGGGAGTCCCACAGGGCGGCGCACAATTGACTCAGCGTCGTACAGGTTTGGCCCGGGATATGCCGTCATTGTAAAATAAGAATTTGTTCTTAACTGACTTGGTTAAAGGTTAAATAACTTTTTTTTTTTAAGTAGAAAACATATGATGAAAATTACAGGCCTCTCTCATCTTTTTTAAGTGGGAGAACTTGCACAATTGGTGGCTGACTAAATACTTTTTTGACCCACTTTAATTTGACTTGCATATCTCAACATTTTGACATAGTATTAACATTTGTAAAAAAAAAATATATATATATATTGTAACTGGAAAAGGCTTCCAGTTTCGTGACTCAGTGCATCCGGTAAAATGAGGCTGTTACTGAAATTTCAGGTCAAAAAATAAAGAAAACAAGTCTCAAATATAAGGAAATGTTTTCAAAAACAGTTGCTCTGCTTTTACCATATATACTGTAGGAGTGTTGAGTTCAATGAGACCAGTCTGTTTTCACTGTCCTGCTGGGAGAGGGCAGCTGTCGGGCGAGTGTCATGCGTAACCTCACGAGGTGTGGTCGAAATGTGAGAATTTTGCACGTTTACACAACAGGATTGTCTCTTGAGAAACCTCTCGAAAACGTTCGCCAATGTGAAACACAGTCAAATAGACAGAATTAACTATTTCACAGCCTGGTAATGCAACTGCAATGCCCTCAACCGCAAGGCTCTCCACAGGGTGGTGCGGTCTGCACAACGCATCACCGGGGGCAAACTACCTGCCCTCCAGGACACCTACAGCACCCGATGTTACAGGAAGGCCATAAAGATCATCAAGGACATCAACCACCCGAGCCACTGCCTGTTCACCCCGCTATAATCCAGAAGGCGAGGTCAGTACAGGTGCATCAACGCTGGGACCGAGAGACTGAAAAACAGCTTCTATCTCAAGGCCATCAGACTGTTAAACAGCCATCACTAACTCAGAGAGGATGCTGCCAACATTGAGACCCAATCACTGGACACTTTAATAAATGGATCACTAGTCACTTTAAACAATACCACTTCAAATAATCTTGCGTTACTCATATCACATTGTACATATTGTATTTTATACCATCTATTGCATATTGCCTATGCCGCTCAGCCATTGCTCGTCCATATATTTACATGTACATATTCTCATTCACCCCTTTAGATGTATGTGTATTAAGTAGTTATTGGAGAATTGTTAGATTACTTGTTAGATACTGTATTACTGCACAGTCGGAACTAGAAGCACATGCATTTCTCTACAGTCCCATTAACATCTGCTAACCATGTGTACGTGTGACCAATAACATTTGATTTGATTTGATTTGAACCGGTCTCTCCCCAAAGTTCTTGACAGGCACTTGTGCTGCTGTCACGACGCTGTGGTGTGAAAACGATGTTTAAAATCAGCCCTCCAGCGTTAGACGTTACTAGCTGACTGCATATTGCTGCTGGGAAAAGCACTTTGTTCAGTAAAAGAAATGGGCTTGAGGTGTGAAGCAGCTGCCACTCAGGCAGCTATATAAGGAGTAAGATACCATTTGTAAAGATGAGATAAGTTAAGATAAGTTAAGACAAGATAAGTTAAGATAAGATAAGTTAAGACAATATAAGTTAAGATAAGATAAGTTAAGAAAAGATAAGTTAAGATAAGATAAGATAAGAAGATAAGATAAGTTAAGACAAGATAAGTTAAGATAAGTTAAGGTAAATTAAGACAAGATAAGTTAAGATAAGATAAGAAGATAAGATTAAATTAAGATAAGATAAGATAAGTTAAGATAAGATAAGTTAAGACAAGATAAGTTAAGATAAGTTAAGGTAAATTAAGACAAGATAAGTTAAGATAAGATAAGTTAAGATAAGATAAGAAGATAAATTAAGATAAGATAAGATAAGAAGATAAGTTAAGATAAGATAAGTTAAGATAAGATAAGTTAAATTAAGATAAGATAAGATAAGAAGATAAGCTAAGATAAGATAAGTTAAGATAAGATAAGATAAGAAGATAAGTTAAGATAAGATAAGTTAAGATAAGATAAGATAAGTTAAGATAAGATAAGATAAGTTAAGATAAGATAAGATAAGATAAGATACCACGGTAAAGGTCAGGAAACTTTCTGATCCTAGCCTCAGATTTAATTTAAAAAGTTACATTGTCACTTACTGGTAATGTTTGTAAAACATGTATTTTTTTATTAAATTTTTTTACTTTAATTTAAAAAAATGTGCAGTTATTGATAAAGTTGTATATTTTTGTTTTGTAATTTAGTTGTTGGTTTCAAAAGTTGAGCTAAAGTTTTGTGTGTCAGGTACATTAAAGTTGTATATTGTTCCTGCTGTCACTGTAGCTCTGCTGAAAGCGTTTTCTCATTTTAACTGTGTAGAAGTTGAGCTGAAGTTCTGTCAAGTGCATTTACCACAGCATAACTTTAGTTGACTCCAGGCCCATAATATTACCACAGCCTACAGTCACCCCAACCCCATGTGATGGGAAAATGAATAAAAAGCCCAGAGGAGTCTGCCTGCTCCTTTCCCCTCGTTTAACTCCTGAGGATTACCTCTCATGCCTGCTGTAGCATCGTTTAAAGAGAAAACGTCTCAGCGCATCGAGTCAACGGAGCCCTCCCTCTGATGCCTAACTGCCTGCTCATGGATGGGTGGAGCTTCATCTTCTCTCTGATGGATGGGTGGAGCTTCAACTTCCCTCTGATTCCTAACTGCCTGCCCATGGATGGGTGGAGCTTCATCTTCCCTCTGATGGATGGGTGGAGCTTCATCTTCCCTCTGATGGATGGGTGGAGCTTCATCTTCCCTCTGATGGATGGGTGGAGCTTCATCTTCCCTCTGATTCCTAACTGCCTGCCCATGGATGGGTGGAGCTTCATCTTCCCTCTGATTCCTAACTGCCTGCCCATGGATGGGTGGAGCTTCATCTTCCCTCTGATTCCTAACTGCCTGTCCATGGATGGGTGGAGCTTCATCTTCCCTCTGATGGATGGGTGGAGCTTCATCTTCCCTCTGATTCCTAACTGCCTGCCCATGGATGGGTGGAGCTTCATCTTCTCTCTGATGGATGGGTGGAGCTTCACCTTCTCTCTGATGGATGGGTGGAGCTTCATCTTCCCTCTGATTCCTAACTGCCTGCCCATGGATGGGGGGAGCTTCATCTTCCCTATGATGGATGGGTGGAGCTTCATCTTCTCTCTGATTCCTAACTGCCTGCTCATGGATGGGTGGAGCTTCATCTTCCCTCTGATTCCTAACTGCCTGCTCATGGATGGGTGGAGCTTCATCTTCCCTCTGATGGATGGGTGGAGCTTCATCTTCCCTCTGATTCCTAACTGCCTGCCCATGGATGGGTGGAGCTTCATCTTCTCTCTGATGGATGGGTGGAGCTTCATCTTCCCTCTGATTCCTAACTGCCTGCCCATGGATGGGGGGAGCTTCATCTTCCCTCTGATGGATGGGTGGAGCTTCACCTTCTCTCTGATGGATGGGGGGAGCTTCATCTTCCCTATGATGGATGGGTGGAGCTTCATCTTCTCTCTGATTCCTAACTGCCTGCCCATGGATGGGTGGAGCTTCATCTTCTCTCTGATTCCTAACTGCCTGCTCATGGATGGGTGGAGCTTCATCTTCTCTCTGATTCCTAACTGCCTGCCCATGGATGGGTGGAGCTTCATCTTCCCTCTGATTCCTAACTGCCTGCCCATGGATGGTGGGCGAGAAGTAAAGAAAGTCAGTCTGTCTTTTTCATGTTGTGGTTGAGGCTTAACTACCAAACATATCCCCACCAAAGAGTTAATAATGTAACCCACACTAATAGTTAATACTGTTACCCACCCTAATAGTTAATACTGTAACTCACCCCTATAGTTAATACTGTTACCCACCCTAATAGTTAATACTGTAACTCACTCCTATAGTTAATACTGTAACTCACCCCTATAGTTAATAATGTAACCCACACTAATAGTTAATACTGTAACTCACCCCTATAGTTAATACTGTAACCCACACTAATAGTTAATACTGTAACTCACCCCTATAGTTAATACTGTAACCCACCCCTATAGTTAATACTGTAACTCACCCCTATAGTTAATACTGTAACCCACCCCTATAGTTAATACTGTAACTCACCCCTATAGTTAATACTGTAACTCACCCCTATAGTTAATACTGTAACTCACACTAATAGTTAATACTGTAACTCACCCCTATAGTTAATACTGTAACTCACCCTAATAGTTAATACTGTAACCCACACTAATAGTTAATACTGTAACCCACACTAATAGTTAATACTGTAACTCACCCCTATAGTTAATACTGTAACCCACCCCTATAGTTAATACTGTAACTCACCCCTATAGTTAATACTGTAACTCACCCCTATAGTTAATACTGTAACCCACACTAATAGTTAATACTGTAACCCACCCCTATAGTTAATACTGTAACTCACCCCTATAGTTAATACTGTAACTCACCCCTATAGTTAATACTGTAACCCACACTAATAGTTAATACTGTAACCCACCCCTATAGTTAATACTGTAACTCACCCCTATAGTTAATACTGTAACTCACCCCTATAGTTAATACTGTAACCCACCCCTATAGTTAATACTGTAACTCACCCCTATAGTTAATACTGTAACTCACCCCTATAGTTAATACTGTAACCCACCCCTATAGTTAATACTGTAACTCACCCCTATAGTTAATACTGTAACTCACCCTCAATACTGTAACTCACCCCTATAGTTAATACTGTAACTCACCCCTATAGTTAATACTGTAACTCACCCTCAATACTGTAACTCACCCCTATAGTTAATACTGTAACCCACACTAATAGTTAATACTGTAACCCACACTAATAGTTAATACTGTAACTCACCCCTATAGTTAATACTGTAACCCACACTAATAGTTAATACTGTAACTCACCCCTATAGTTAATACTGTAACTCACCCCTATAGTTAATACTGTAACTCACCCCTATAGTTAATACTGTAACTCACCCCTATAGTTAATACTGTAACCCACACTAATAGTTAATACTGTAACCCACACTAATAGTTAATACTGTAACTCACCCCTATAGTTAATACTGTAACCCACCCCTATAGTTAATACTGTAACCCACCCCTATAGTTAATACTGTAACTCACCCCTATAGTTAATACTATAACCCACCCTAATAGTTAATACTGTAACCCACACTAATAGTTAATACTGTAACCCACCCCTATAGTTAATACTGTAACCCACCCCTATAGTTAATACTGTAACTCACCCCTATAGTTAATACTATAACCCACCCTAATAGTTAATACTGTAACCCACACTAATAGTTAATACTGTAACTCACCCCTATAGTTAATACTGTAACTCACCCCTATAGTTAATACTGTAACTCACCCCTATAGTTAATACTGTAACCCACACTAATAGTTAATACTGTAACCCACACTAATAGTTAATACTGTAACTCACCCCTATAGTTAATACTGTAACCCACCCCTATAGTTAATACTGTAACCCACCCCTATAGTTAATACTGTAACTCACCCCTATAGTTAATACTATAACCCACCCTAATAGTTAATACTGTAACCCACACTAATAGTTAATACTGTAACCCACCCCTATAGTTAATACTGTAACCCACCCCTATAGTTAATACTGTAACTCACCCCTATAGTTAATACTATAACCCACCCTAATAGTTAATACTGTAACCCACACTAATAGTTAATACTGTAACTCACCCCTATAGTTAATATTGTAACTCACCCCTATAGTTAATACTGTAACTCACCCCTATAGTTGATACTGTAACCCACCCCTATAGTTAATACTGTAACTCACCCCTATAGTTAATACTGTAACTCACCCCTATAGTTAATACTGTAACCCACCCATATAGTTAATACTGTAACTCACCCCTATATTTAATACTGTAACTCACCCCTATAGTTAATACTGTAACTCACCCCTATAGTTAATACTTTAACCCACACTAATATTTAATACTGTAACCCACCCCTATAGTTAATACTGTAACTCACCCCTATAGTTAATACTGTAACTCACCCCTATAGTTAATACTGTAACTCACCCCTATATTTAATACTGTAACTCACCCCTATAGTTAATACTGTAACTCACCCCTATATTTAATACTGTAACTCACCCCTATAGTTAATACTGTAACTCACCCCTATAGTTAATACTTTAACCCACACTAATATTTAATACTGTAACCCACAATAATAGTTAATACTGTAACTCACCCCTATAGTTAATACTGTAACTCACCCCTATAGTTAATACTGTAACTCACCCCTATAGTTAATACTTTAACCCACACTAATAGTTAATACTGTAACCCACCCCTATAGTTAATACTGTAACCCACACTAATAGTTAATACTGTAACCCACCCCTATAGTTAATACTGTAACTCACACTAATAGTTAATACTGTAACTCACCCCTAGAGTTAATACTGTAACTCACCCCTGTAGTTAATACTGTAACCCACCCCTATAGTTAATACTGTAACCCACACTAATAGTTAATACTGTAACCCTTATCACCCCCCCTATTGTTGATACTGCAAGAGGACACTGGTTCATGTTAAATTCAAAAAATGTAAAGATTGTAAAAAAAAACGGAATATAGCATGTCCTCCCAGTTCACATCCTGTAAGCAATAGATACCAAAGCTAGTGGCTTGGTAAGAATAACTTTGTCACATCACTAGCAAAACTTAATAAGGAAAGCTAACTGCATATTACGTTTTTTTTTTTAATCCCAATAGTCCTAATAATCCCAATAGTCCTAATAATCCCAATAGTCCTAATAATCCCAATAGTCCTAATAATCCCAATAGTCCTAATAATCCCAATAGTCCTAATAATCCCAATAGTCCTAATAATCCCAATAGTCCTAATAATCCCAATATTCCCAATAGTCCTAATAATCCCAATAATACCAATAGTCCCAATAGTCCCAATAATCCCACTAGTCCCAATAATACCAGTAGTCCCAATAATCCCAATAGTCCCAATAATCCCAATAGTCCTAATAATCCCAATAGTCCCAATAATAGCGATACTCCCAATAGTACCAATCAAATCAAATCAAATTGATTTATATAGCCCTTCTTACATAAACTGATATCTCAAAGTGCTGTACAGAAATCCAGTCTAAAACCCCAAACAGCAAGCAATGCAGGTGTAGAAGCACGGTGGCTAGGAAAAACTCCCTAGAAAGGCCAAAACCTAGGAAGAAACCTAGAGAGGAACCAGGCTATGAGGGGTGGCCAGTTCTCTTCTGGCTGTGCTGGGTGGAGATTATAACAGGCCAAGATGTTCAAATGTTCATAAATGACCAGCATGGTCAAATAATAATGGTTGTAGAGAGTGCAACAGGTCAGCATCTAAGGAGTAAATGTCAGTTGGCTTTTCATAGCAGATCATTAAGAGTATCTCTCCCTCTCCTGCTGTCTCTAGAGAGTTGAAAACAGCAGGTCTGGGAGAGGTAGGACGTCCGGTGAACAGGTCAGGGTTCCATAGCCGCAGGCAGAACAGTTGAAACTGGAGCAGTAGCACAGCCAGGTGGATTGGGGACAGCAAGGAGTCATCATGCCAGGTAGTACTGAGGGATGGTCCTAGGGCTTAGGTCCTCCGAGAGAGAGAGAGAGCGAGAGAGAGAGAGAGAGAGAGAGAGAGAGAGAGAGAGAGATTATACTTACATTCACACAGGACACCGGATAAGACAGGAGAAGTACTCCAGATATAACAAACTGACCCTAGCCCCCGACACATAAATTACTGTAGCATAAATACTGGAGGCTGAGACAGGAGGGGTCAGGAGACACTGTGGCCCCATCCGATGATACCCCTGGAAAGGGCCAAACCTGAGAAAAGGCCAGGTATAGCCCACAAAGATCTCTGCCACGGCAAAACCCAATAGTCCCAATAATTCCAGTAGTCCCAATAGTCCCAGAAGTCCTGTCTGGTCTCTGTATATATAGTGGACATCGTAGTCCGGTCTGGTCTTATATATAGTGGACCTCATAGTCCTGTTTGTAAATATAGTGGACCTCGTAGTCCTGTCTGTATATATAGTGGACCTTGTAGTCCTGTCTGTATATATAGTGGACCTCATAGTCCTGTCTGTATATATAGTGGACCTCGCAGTCCTCTCTGTATATATAGTGGACCTCGTAGTCCTGTCTGTATATACAGTGGACATCGTAGTCCTGTCTGTATATATAGTGGACCTCGTAGTCCTCTCTGTATATATAGTGGACCTCGTAGTCCTGTCTGGTCTCTGTGTATATAGTGGACCTCATATTCCTGTCTGTATATATAGTGGACCTCGTAGTCCTGTCTGTATATATAGTGGACCTCGTAGTCCTGTCTGTATATATAGTGGACCTCGTAGTTCTGTCTGGTCTCTGTATATATAGTGGACCTCGTAGTCCTGTCTGTATATATAGTGGACCTCGTAGTTCTGTCTGGTCTCTGTATATATAGTGGACCTCGTAGTCCTGTCTGTATATATAGTGGACCTCATAGTCCTGTCTGTATATATAGTGGACCTCATAGTCCTGTCTGGTCTCTGTATATATAGTGAACCTCGTAGTTCTGTCTGTATATATAGTGGACCTCATAGTTCTGTGTGTATATATAGTGGACCTCATTGTCCTGTCTGTATATACAGTTGACCTCGTAGTCCTGTCTGTATGTATAGTGGACCTCGTAGTCCTGCCTGTATATATAGTGGACCTCGTAGTCCTGTCTGTATATATAGTGGACCTCATAGTCCTGTCTGTATATATAGTGGACCTCGTAGTTCTGTCTGGTCTCTGTATATATAGTGGACCTCGTAGTCCTGTCTGTATATATAGTGGACCTCATAGTCCTGTCTGTATATATAGTGGACCTCGTAGTTCTGTCTGTATATATTCTGGACCTTGTAGTTCTGTCTGTATATATAGTGGACCTCGTAGTCCTGTCTGTATATATAGTGGCCCTCGTAGTTCTGTATGTATACATAGTGGACCTCGTAGTTCTGTCTATATACATAGTGGACCTCGTAGTTCTGTCTGTATATATAGTGGACCTCATAGTCCTGTCTGTATATATAGTGGACCTCGTAGTTCTGTCTATATACATAGTGGACCTCGTAGTTCTGTCTATATACATAGTGGACCTCGTAGTTCTGTCTGTATATATAATGGGACCTCGTAGTTCTGTCTGGTGTCATGAGCCCATGACGAGTCATTGTTTTAAAGCTTGTGGTCTCCTGTTCTCCTGTTACTGTTGACTAGTCCTGTGTTGATATTCTCCTGTTACTGTTGACTAGTCCTGTGTTGATATTCTCCTGTTGACTAGTCCTGTGTTGATATTCTCCTGTTACTGTTGACTAGTCCTGTGTTGATATTATCCTGTTGACTAGTCCTGTGTTGATATTCCCCTGTTACTGTTGACTAGTCCTGTTTTGATATTCTCATCTTAATGTTAACTAGTCCTGTGTTAATATTCCCCTGTTACTGTTGACTAGTCCTGTGTTGATATTCTCCTGTTACTGTTGACTAGTCCTGTGTTGATATTTCTCCTGTTACTGTGTTGATATTCTCCTGTTACTGTTGACCAGTCCTGTGATGATATTCTCCTGTTACTGTGTTGATATTCTCCTGTTACTGTTGACCAGTCCTGTGCTGATATTATCCTGTTACTGTGCTGATATTCTCCTGTTACTGTGTTGATATTCTCCTGTTACTGTTGACCAGTCCTGTGTTGATATTCTCCTGTTACTGTGTTGATATACTCCTGTTACTGTTGACCAGTCTTGTGTTGATATTCTCCTGTTACTGTTGACCAGTCCTGTGTTGATATTCTCCTGTTGACTAGTCCTGTGCTGATATTCTCCTGTTACTGTGTTGATATTCTCCTGTTACTGTTGACTAGTCCTGTGTTGATATTCTCCTGTTACTGTTGACTAGTCCTGTGTTGATTTTCTCCTGTTACTGTGTTGATATTCTCCTGTTACTGTTGACTAGTCCTGTGTTGATATTCTCCTGTTACTGTGTTGATATTATCCTGTTACTGTTGACCAGTCCTGTGTTGATATTCTCCTGTTACTGTGTTGATATTCTCCTGTTACTGTTGACTAGTCCTGTGCTGATATTCTCCTGTTACTGTGTTGATATTCTCCTGTTACTGTTGACTAGTCCTGTGCTGATATTCTCCTGTTACTGTGTTGATATTCTCCTGTTACTGTTGACTAGTCCTGTGTTGATATTCTCCTGTTACTGTTGACTAGTCCTGTGTTGATATTCTCCTGTTACTGTTGACTAGTCCTGTGCTGATATTCTCCTGTTACTGTTGACTAGTCCTGTGCTGATATTCTCCTGTTACTGTTGACTAGTCCTGTGTTGATATTCTCCTGTTACTGTTGACTAGTCCTGTGCTGATATTCTCCTGTTACTGTGTTGATAATCTCCTGTTACTGTGTTGATATTCTCCTGTTACTGTGTTGATATTCTCCTGTTACTGTTGACCAGTCCTGTGTTGATATTCTCCTGTTACTTTGTTGATATTCTCCTGTTACTGTTGACTAGTCCTGTGCTGATATTCTCCTGTTACTGTGTTGATATTCTCCTGTTACTGTTGACCAGTCCTGTGCTGATTTTCTCCTGTTACTGTGTTGATATACTCCTGTTACTGTTGACCAGTCTTGTGTTGATATTCTCCTGTTGACTAGTCCTGTGTTGATATTCTCCTGTTACTGTTGACTAGTCCTGTGCTGATATTCTCCTGTTACTGTGTTGATATTCTCCTGTTACTGTTGACCAGTCCTGTGTTGATATTCTCCTGTTACTGTTGACCAGTCCTGTGCTGATTTTCTCCTGTTACTGTGTTGATATTCTCCTGTTACTGTTGACCAGTCCTGTGTTGATATTCTCCTGTTACTGTTGACTAGTCCTGTGCTGATATTCTCCTGTTACTGTGTTGATATTCTCCTGTTACTTTTGACCAGTCCTGTGCTGATATTCTCCTGTTACTGTGTTGATATTCTCCTGTTACTGTTGACCAGTCCTGTTCTGATTTTCTCCTGTTATTTTGTTGATATTCTCCTGTTACTGTTGACTAGTCCTGTGTTGATATTCTCCTGTTACTGTTGACCAGTCCTGTGCTGATTTTCTCCTGTTATTTTGTTGATATTCTCTTGTTACTGTTGACTAGTCCTGTGCTGATATTCTCCTGTTACTGTTGACCAGTCCTGTGTTGATATTCTCCTGTTACTGTTGACTAGTCCTGTGCTGATATTCTCCTGTTACTGTTGACTAGTCCTGTGCTGATATTCTCCTGTTGCTGTGTTGATATTCTCCTGTTACTGTTGACCAGTCCTGTGTTGATATTCTCCTGTTGACTAGTCCTGTGCTGATATTCTCCTGTTACTGTGTTGATATTCTCCTGTTACTGTTGACTAGTCCTGTCGCTGATATTCTCCTGTTACTGTGTTGATATTCTCCTGTTACTGTTGACTAGTCCTGTGTTGATATTCTCCTGTTACTGTGTTGATATTCTCCTGTTTCTGTTGACCAGTCCTGTGTTGATATTCTCCTGTTGACTAGTCCTGTGTTGATATTCTCCTGTTGACTAGTCCTGTGCTGATATTCTCCTGTTACTGTGTTGATATTCTCCTGTTACTGTTGACTAGTCCTGTGCTGATATTCTCCTGTTACTGTGCTGATATTCTCCTGTTACTGTGTTGATATTCTCCTGTTACTGTTGACCAGTCCTGTGTTGATATTCTCCTGTTACTGTGTTGATATTCTCCTTTTACTGTTGACTAGTCCTGTGTTGATATTCTCCTGTTACTGTGTTGATATTCTCCTGTTACTGTTGACCAGTCCTGTGTTGATATTCTCCTGTTGACTAGTCCTGTGTTGATATTCTCCTGTTGACTAGTCCTGTGCTGATATTCTCCTGTAACTGTGTTGATATTCTCCTGTTACTGTTGACTAGTCCTGTGCTGATATTCTCCTGTTACTGTGTTGATATTCTCCTGTTACTGTTGACCAGTCCTGTGCTGATTTTCTCCTGTTACTGTGTTGATATTCTCCTGTTACTGTTGACCAGTCCTGTGCTGATTTTCTCCTGTTACTGTGTTGATATTCTCCTGTTACTGTTGACTAGTCCTGTGTTGATATTCTCCTGTTACTGTGTTGATATTCTCCTGTTACTGTTGACCAGTCCTGTGCTGATATTCTCCTGTTACTGTGCTGATATTCTCCTGTTACTGTGTTGATATTCTCCTGTTACTGTTGACCAGTCCTGTGTTGATATTCTCCTGTTACTGTGTTGATATTCTCCTGTTACTGTTGACTAGTCCTGTGTTGATATTCTCCTGTTACTGTGTTGATATTCTCCTGTTACTGTTGACCAGTCCTGTGCTGATATTCTCCTGTTACTGTGTTGATATTCTCCTGTTACCGTTGACTAGTCCTGTGCTGATATTCTCCTGTTACTGTGTTGATATTCTCCTGTTACTGTTGACCAGTCCTGTGTTGATATTCTCCTGTTGACTAGTCCTGTGTTGATATTCTCCTGTTACTGTTGACTAGTCCTGTGCTGATATTCTCCTGTTACTGTGTTGATATTCTCCTGTTACTGTTGACTTGTCCTGTGTTGATATTCTCCTGTTACTGTTGACTAGTCCTGTGTTGATATTCTCCTGTTACTGTGTTGATATTCTCCTGTTACTGTTGACTAGTCCTGTGTTGATATTCTCCTGTTACTGTGTTGATATTCTCCTGTTACTGTGTTGATATTCTCCTGTTACTGTTGACTAGTCCTGTGCTGATATTCTCCTGTTACTGTGTTGATATTCTCCTGTTACTGTTGACTAGTCCTGTGTTGATATTCTCCTGTTACTGTTGACCAGTCCTGTTCTGATATTCTCCTGTTACTGTTGACTAGTCCTGTGCTGATATTCTCCTGTTACTGTGTTGATATTCTCCTGTTACTGTGTTGATATTCTCCTGTTGACTAGTCCTGTGTTGATATTCTCCTGTTACTGTGTTGATATTCTCCTGTTACTGTTGACCAGTCCTGTGCTGATATTCTCCTGTTACTGTTGACTAGTCCTGTGCTGATATTCTCCTGTTACTGTTGACTAGTCCTGTGCTGATATTCTCCTGTTGCTGTGTTGATATTCTCCTGTTACTGTTGACCAGTCCTGTGTTGATATTCTCCTGTTGACTAGTCCTGTGCTGATATTCTCCTGTTACTGTGTTGATATTCTCCTGTTACTGTTGACTAGTCCTGTCGCTGATATTCTCCTGTTACTGTGTTGATATTCTCCTGTTACTGTTGACTAGTCCTGTGTTGATATTCTCCTGTTACTGTGTTGATATTCTCCTGTTTCTGTTGACCAGTCCTGTGTTGATATTCTCCTGTTGACTAGTCCTGTGTTGATATTCTCCTGTTGACTAGTCCTGTGCTGATATTCTCCTGTTACTGTGTTGATATTCTCCTGTTACTGTTGACTAGTCCTGTGCTGATATTCTCCTGTTACTGTGCTGATATTCTCCTGTTACTGTGTTGATATTCTCCTGTTACTGTTGACCAGTCCTGTGTTGATATTCTCCTGTTACTGTGTTGATATTCTCCTTTTACTGTTGACTAGTCCTGTGTTGATATTCTCCTGTTACTGTGTTGATATTCTCCTGTTACTGTTGACCAGTCCTGTGTTGATATTCTCCTGTTGACTAGTCCTGTGTTGATATTCTCCTGTTGACTAGTCCTGTGCTGATATTCTCCTGTAACTGTGTTGATATTCTCCTGTTACTGTTGACTAGTCCTGTGCTGATATTCTCCTGTTACTGTGTTGATATTCTCCTGTTACTGTTGACCAGTCCTGTGCTGATTTTCTCCTGTTACTGTGTTGATATTCTCCTGTTACTGTTGACCAGTCCTGTGCTGATTTTCTCCTGTTACTGTGTTGATATTCTCCTGTTACTGTTGACTAGTCCTGTGTTGATATTCTCCTGTTACTGTGTTGATATTCTCCTGTTACTGTTGACCAGTCCTGTGCTGATATTCTCCTGTTACTGTGCTGATATTCTCCTGTTACTGTGTTGATATTCTCCTGTTACTGTTGACCAGTCCTGTGTTGATATTCTCCTGTTACTGTGTTGATATTCTCCTGTTACTGTTGACTAGTCCTGTGTTGATATTCTCCTGTTACTGTGTTGATATTCTCCTGTTACTGTTGACCAGTCCTGTGCTGATATTCTCCTGTTACTGTGTTGATATTCTCCTGTTACCGTTGACTAGTCCTGTGCTGATATTCTCCTGTTACTGTGTTGATATTCTCCTGTTACTGTTGACCAGTCCTGTGTTGATATTCTCCTGTTGACTAGTCCTGTGTTGATATTCTCCTGTTACTGTTGACTAGTCCTGTGCTGATATTCTCCTGTTACTGTGTTGATATTCTCCTGTTACTGTTGACTTGTCCTGTGTTGATATTCTCCTGTTACTGTTGACTAGTCCTGTGTTGATATTCTCCTGTTACTGTGTTGATATTCTCCTGTTACTGTTGACTAGTCCTGTGTTGATATTCTCCTGTTACTGTGTTGATATTCTCCTGTTACTGTGTTGATATTCTCCTGTTACTGTTGACTAGTCCTGTGCTGATATTCTCCTGTTACTGTGTTGATATTCTCCTGTTACTGTTGACTAGTCCTGTGTTGATATTCTCCTGTTACTGTTGACCAGTCCTGTTCTGATATTCTCCTGTTACTGTTGACTAGTCCTGTGCTGATATTCTCCTGTTACTGTGTTGATATTCTCCTGTTACTGTGTTGATATTCTCCTGTTGACTAGTCCTGTGTTGATATTCTCCTGTTACTGTGTTGATATTCTCCTGTTACTGTTGACCAGTCCTGTGCTGATATTCTCCTGTTACTGTTGACTAGTCCTGTGCTGATATTCTCCTGTTACTGTGTTGATATTCTCCTGTTACTGTTGACTAGTCCTGTGCTGATATTCTCCTGTTACTGTGTTGATATTCTCCTGTTACTGTTGACCAGTCCTGTGTTGATATTCTCCTGTTACTGTGTTGATATTCTCCTGTTACTGTTGACTAGTCCTGTGCTGATATTCTCCTGTTGACTAGTCCTGTGCTGATATTCTCCTGTTACTGTTGACTAGTCCTGTGCTGATATTCTCCTGTTGACTAGTCCTGTGCTGATATTCTCCTGTTACTGTGTTGATATTCTCCTGTTACTGTTGACCAGTCCTGTGTTGATATTCTCCTGTTACTGTGTTGATATTCTCCTGTTACTGTTGACTAGTCCTGTGTTGACATTCTCATGTGTTTCACTTGGCTGCCGTTAGCACACAAACAGGAGCCAGCAACTGATAAAACATACAATACCGTTCAAAAGTTTGGGGTCACATAGAAATAGAAAGAGAAGCACATTTTTTGTCCATTAAAATAACATTAAATTGATCAGAAATACAGCGTAGACATTGTTAATGTTGTAAATGACTATTGTAGCTGGAAACAGCTGATTTCTTTATGGAATATCTACATAGGCGTACAGAGGCCCATTATCAGCAACCATCACTACTGTGTTCCAATGGCACGTTGTGTTAGCTAATCCAAGTTTATCATTTTAAAAGGCTAATTGATCATTAGAAAACCCTTTTGCAACTATGTTAGCACAGCTGAAAACTGTTGTGCTGATTAAATAAGCAATACAACTGGCTTTCTTTAGACTAGTTGAGTATCTGGAGCATCAGCATTTGTGGGTTTGATTACAGGCTCAAAATGACCCGAAACAAAAACCTTTCTTCTGAAACTCGTCACTCTATTCTTGTTCTGAGAAAAGAAAGCTATTCGAGAAATTGCCAAGAAACTGAAGATCTCGTACAATGCCCTTACCAGAACAGAACAAACTGGCTCTAACCAGAATAGAAAGAGGAGTGGGAGGTCCCTGTGCACAACTGAGCAAGAGGACAAGTACATTAGTGTCTAGTTTGAGAAACAGACACCTCACAAGACTTCAACTGGCAGCTTCATTGAATAGTACCTGCAAAACACCAGTCTCAACGTCAACAGTGAAGAGGTGACTCCGGGATGTTGGCCTTCTAGGCAGAGTTCCTCTGTCCAGTGTCTGTGTTATTTTGCCCATCTTAATCTCTTCTTTTTATTGGCCAGTCTGAGATATGGCTTTTTCTTTGCAACAGTAAAAAATCAGCCTTTTCCAGCTACAATAGTCATTTACAACATTAACAATGTCTACACT
>NC_092166.1:83618677-83653677 GCF_045791955.1 Oncorhynchus clarkii lewisi | reverse complement strand
AAAAGGTCACAAAGTTCAAGGGGGCCGAATACTTTCGCAAGGCACTGTAATTTTACCTTGTCAGCTCAGGGATCCAGCAACTTTTTGGTTACTGACCCAACACTCTAACCACTAGGCTACCTGTCTCTAACCACTAGGCTACCTGTCTCTAACCACTAGGCTACCTGTCTCTAAACACTAGGCTACACTAGGCTATCTGTCTCTAACCACTAGGCTACCTGTCTCTAACCACTAGGCTACCTGTCTCTAACCACTAGGCTACCTGTCTCTAACCACTAGGCTACACTAGGCTATCTGTCTCTAACCACTAGGCTACCTGTCTCTAACCACTAGGCTACCTGTCTCTAACCACTAGGCTACCTGTCTCTAACCACTAGGCTACACTAGGCTATCTGTCTCTAACCACTAGGCTAGCTGTCTCTAACCACTAGACTACCTGTCTCTAACCACTAGGCTACCTGTCTCTAACCTCTAGACTACCTGTCTTTAACCACTAGGCTACCTGTCTCTAACCACTAGACTACCTGTCTCTAACCACTAGGCTACCTGTCTCTAACCACTTGGCTTCCTGCCACCCCGGCAGAAGTGGTGGCTTCCCTTCCCAATGCTAGACCCTTGTGTTCATGGACTTAAAGACATTCCTCAAATTACCTAATTTGATGGTAGATAGTTTGCTTCTAATTCTCTCAGAGGTGGTCATCACCTGAAACATGGTTAAGTTATGGTTATGTAATGGTTAAGTTATTGTTATATAATGATTACACTTGTGGTCTTATCTCTCTCTCTCTCTCTCTCTCTCTCTCTCTCTCTCTCTCTCTCTCTCTCTCTCTCTCTCTCTCTCTCTCTCTCTCTCTCTCTCTCTCTCTCTCTCTCTCTCTCTCTCTCTCTCTCTCTCCCTCTCCCTCTCCCTCTCTCTCTCTCTCTCTCTCCGGCCATCTCTCTCTCTCTCTCTCTCTCTCTCTCTCTCTCTCTCTCTCTCTCTCTCTCTCTCTCTCTCTCTCTCTCCCCCATCTCTCTCTCTCTCTCTCTCTCTCCCTCTCTCTCTCCCTCTCCCCCCCTCTCTCTCTAGAATACATCTGGTCTACTTGAAGTGAATGCACTGTAGTATGACAGGTTTTTGTACCTAATAAACTGAGATGCTCCCTCAGCTAATGCCCTCCAAGGGAACAGCATGTGATTGACAGATCAAATGATTGACAGATCAAAGTTCAACTCAAAGACCTGGCTTAGATTCACTGACCGACCAGCCTGAATCTCTTCCTCCGTTCATACATTTCCTCTCTCTGGCACTTCCTGCCGCCTCCTGCCATAGATACTGTGCTCTTCAAAGAAACACAGCGTAGAAGTGCTCAATGCCTCAGAGAGCCTGAAAACGGCCTCCAGCAGAATAATAGAATCGCAAACGGTCGGGTACAGATGCCGGCTCAAAGTATACTTTCTGTCCTTTCTTATCTTGAATAATCCTCGTCGCATCACCGAAACATACTCATTTAATTTATTATCAGGAACCCAGAACGATATAGAGCATTTTTTTTTCTCAATCCTAGGGTTGTGACAACCCTGCCGATTCACATCAACATACTTACTTTAAAAATCCTACAAATCCCATTAGTCCTTTTATTCACTCTCTCTCAGGAACACTCTAGCTAGGGCATTTACAGCAGCATGCACGAACTACCCAATCAGAAGGCATTGTTCTGGCTCTTTGGGAAAGAGGATTAAAAACCAGAATAAGATGGTGTTATTAGCAGACAAGTAGCCAGCCACATCTAGCTCATGGTTAATGCTATTGCAAATGGTGCCCTATAAAAGAGCAACAGGATCTCCATTGTAGTGGCTGTGCAAAGAGGGGAGGAGGGGGGCGGGCTCCTCCATAGTGGAGGAGGGTGGTGGGATAGGGAAGGAGAGAAGGAGGAAATGGGGGAAGGAGAGAAGGAGGGGGATGAGCCTTAGCAGAGAGCGAGAGAGAGGCATCTTCCCCAATATTTGGAACCAATGACTGATAACCCTAATTCACAAAATTGGAGACAAATTTGATCCCAATAACTACTGTGAGATATGGGTCAACAGCAACATTGGGAAAATCCTCTACATTATCACAGCCAACTTGTACACTTCCTCAGTGAAAACAATGTACTTGAACAAATGTCAAATTGTCTCTTTACCAAATTATCGTACGACAGACCAAGAACTCACCCTGTGTGTGTTTCAGAGATGTGTGTAAGTTGACTATGCAAACAATGTGTGATTCATGTTTCTTATAAAAAGAAGTGATGAAGTCCATCTCTCCTCAACTCTTAGCAAAGAGAGACTGGCATGCATAGTGTTTATTTCAGCCCTCAGATTACAATGAAGAGCAAGATGTACCGCTGTTCTGGGCCAGCTGCAGCTTTTTTTTCTTTTTTTTTCTTTTCAGTCTTTCCCTTTCAGCACTGGACCACACGACTGGACAATAATCAAGATTAGACAAAACTAGAGCCTGCAGGACTTGCTGTGTGGTGTCAAAAAAGAAGAGCATCTCTTTATTACAGCTAGACCTCTCCCCATCTTTACAACCATTGCATATATATATTTTGACCATGACAGTTTACAATCTAAGGTAACACCAAGTAATTTATTCTCCTCAACTTGTTCAACAGCCACACCAAATACAAAGCTCTTAGTTTTAGAGATGTTCAGGTCCAGTTTATTTCCGGACCATTCCAAAATAGACTCTTCGTTAAGGGGTTCAGTGACTTCATTAACTGTGGTTGAATCATCAGCATACACGAATACACGTACTGTGTTGAATGCCAGTGGCACGTCATTGGTAAAAAATAGAAAAGAGTAGAGGGCCTAGAGATCTGCCCTGCGGTACACCACATTTTACAAGTTTGACATTTGAGACGCTTCCATTGATGAAAACCCTTTGAGTTCTGTTAGATAGATAGACCATATTAGGGACACATATTACCCTCAGATTACACAGACCCACAAAGGATTCGAAAACAAGCCCAATTTTGATAAACTCCCACATCTACTGGGTGAAATACCACAGTGTGCCATCACAGTAGCGAGATTTGTGACCTGTTGCCACAAGAAAAGGTCAACCGGTGAAGAACAAACACCATTGTAAATTCCACCCGTATTTACGTACTTTAACTATTTACACATCATTACAACACTCTATATAGACATAATATGACATATGACATGTTTTTACTCTTTTGGAACTTGTTTGAGTGTAATATTTACTGCTCACTTTTTATTGTTTATTTCACTTTTGTTTATCCTTTTCAGAGAGAGAGAGAGAGAGAGAGAGAGAGAGACAGGGACAGAGAGAGAGAGAGAGAGAGACAGAGAGAGAGAGAGAGAGAGAGGGAGAGAGAAAGAGAGAGAGAGAGAAGAGAGAGAGAGAGAGAGAGAGAGAGAGAGAGAGAGACAGAGAGAGAGAGAGAGAGAGAGAGAGAGACAGAGAGAGAGAGAGAGAGAAAGAGAGAGAGAAAGAGAGAGAGAGAGAGAGAGAGAAGAGAGAGAGAGAGAGAGAGAGAGAGAGAGAGACAGAGAGAGAAAGAGAGAGAGAGAGAGAGAGAGAGAGACAGAGAGAGAGAGAGAGAGAGAGAGAGAGAGAGAGAGAGAGAGAGAGAGAGAGAGAGAGAATGTTAATTTCAGTTTTGTACATTGACTACCTCACTTGCTTTGGAAATGTTAACTCATGTTTCCCATGCTAATAAAGCCCCTTGAATTGAATTGAGAGAGACATAGAGAGAAAGAGAGAGAGAGATAGACTGGGGAGGTTGGATGGGGGGATGGGGCTTAGTCTAGAGATAGAGAGAATAGGAGAAAGGGGGAATGAGCCTTAGCTAATGATGCCATGCTAGGTGGAGAGGAGATGCCCAGCTGGTGTCAGGAGGCTTCACTAGCTACTAGCTACTACTGGGAAGGAGATTAGACCCACACACACCCTAAACAGGATCAGGGTGACTGAACTCAGAGCAGGAGCTAAAGTCACTCTTGCTTTCTGTTGTTGGGTTTTAGTCTCCAGCCACTTCGTCCTCAGAGACAATAGGATCCGTCCTGCTGATCCCCAACCTCACCTGACCTGACCCCAACCCTAAACCCTGTTATGATCGCAATCCATCACTTAATGCACTACCAGATCGACCACTGGACCCTAAGACACCCATTAACTGATTGGTAGTTTGTCAACTATCAGTTGGGGGACAATTTTATTAAGATCATTTTTGCCTTTCAATTTTGAGATTTTGTGAAGTCTTGTGTTGATGTGATTGGTTGTGTCTGTGGTCTGTGTGTGTCTATTTTGAAAGGTTGGCCTGGACTGGATTTTTTCTAATCCACAAAGAAAGAAAGGGAAATAACATTTATAGTTAGATGGGGAAATGACAGAATAAAGGAGAAATTAATGAGGATGACCTGGGGTTTCTCTGTGTGTGGAATAGAGACATATCACCCTGTTTTCAACCTGTTCTACCACTAAGTGGAATAAAGAAATATCACCCAGCATTCAACCTGTTCTACTACTGATATGCCACTGCTTTAAAGGTACAATCTGTGGAATGTGTTCAATGATTATGACAGCATAAACCGATTCCCAGATCCCAGATTGTGCCTTTAAATGGTCTTTAGCATGGAACTTTATGTCAATCTTCTCTCTGACCCTCTGACCCTCTGACAATCATGGGTGCACCACTCAGCAGTGCCCATGGAGCGTTCACCCTGGATGCTAATTAGAGGAGCTAGATTCACATCGCTTTTCACGTTGCTGTGCATGATGGCCATTACATACCAGCTAAACCGTCTTAAGGAGCTCCCCATGTGCACTACAGCCCTACTGTTACTGTGGGTGGAGAAAAGACTCTTATATATACAATATATTTCATACTAAGGCTTTTTAAAGTACCTGAAAGTGCATTTATTAAAACGTATCACATGACCAAGAGCTGGGGAAAATACAGTGTCTGATTGATATCTGTTGCAATTATCAACACAACAGTAGCATACTGCTGACGAACGAAGGAAATAACTTTATGAATTAAGCAATACGTGTAGTATCTCATACAGGCTTGGGTTGTTCTCCATTGTGCCTGCCTGCATGGCCTGCATGGAGGTGAAATACTCCACTACAGACAGCCACCTCCCAGGAACCCTCAGTGCTGTCTGGACTATTATTAGGAACACATGGCGGCAGGTAGAGCATTGGGCCAGTAACCGGAAAGTTGCTAGATCAAATCCCCGAGCTGACAAGGTAAAAAAATAAATAATCTGTCGCTCTGCCCTTGAACAACTCTCAGTGGCAGATTAAGCTACTGTCAGAACCTGTTAAAGAACACTCTTCTCCTTCAATAAGGTGTTTTTATAGAACCAACCTGACTTTACTTTAAGGCTGACATCATTAAAAAGCCCACACCCTAATTTGAAAACAACAACAGGTCTGCAACCCAGGTTTTCCGTATTTGTCTTTTACATATAGATAGAAACAGCATCCAGATCATAGGTTGAGCGACTACGGTAAAAATAGTGACTCAACGTTTCTAGATATATATAAAAAAAAAGACTTACCGACTCAGACTTTGTATTCCTGTGAAAGGAAGATAAGTTACTGGATCTAATGATTGATTAAATGACAACCCAAATGCCACCCTATTCCCTATTTAGTGCCCATAGGGCTCTGTTCAAAAGTAGAGCACTATGTACAGTTGAAGTCGGAAGTCTACATACACTTAGGTTGGAGTCATTCAAACTCGTTTTTCAACCACTCCACAAATGTCTTGTGAACAAACTATAGTTTTGGCAAGTCGGTTAGGACATCTACTTTGTGCATGAGGTTTTTAACCCAACAATTGTGTACAGACAGAATATTTCACCTATAATTCACACTATCACAATTCCAGTGAGTCAGAAGTACGTACACTAAGTTGACTGTGCCTTTAAACAGCTTAGAATATTGCAGAATTCCAGATGTCATGGTTTTAGAAGCTTTTGATAGGCTAATTGACATAATTTGAGTCAATTGGAGGAGTACCTGTCAATGTATTTTAAGGCCTACCTTCAAACTCAGTGCCTCTTTGCTTGACATCATGGGGAAATCAAAAGAAGTCAGCCAAGTCCTCAGAAAAATAATTGTAGACCTCCACAAATCTGGTTCATCCTTGGGAGCAATTTCCAAACGCCTGAAAGTACCACGTTCATCTGTACAAACAATAGTACGCAAGTATAAACACCATGGGACCACACAGCTGTCATACCGCTCAGGAAGGAGACTCATTCTGTCTCCTGGAGACGAACGTACTTTGGTGAGAAAAGTGCAAATCAATCCCAGAACAACAGCAAAGGACCTTGTGAAGATGCTGGAGAAAACAGGTACAAAAGTATCTATATCCACAGTAAAACAAGTCCTATTTCGACATAACCTGAATGGCCGTTCAGCAAGGAAGAAGCCACTGCTCCAAAACCACCATAAAAAAAGCCAGACTACGGTTTGCAACTGCACCTGGGGACAAAGATTGTACCTTTTGGAGAAATGTCCTCTGGTCTGATGAAACAAAAATAGAACTGTTTGGCCATAATGACCATCGTTATGTCTGGAGGAAAAAGGCGGATGCTTGCAAGCTGAAGAACACCATCCCACGGGACAAATGGACAATGGACAAGAATGGACAATGACCCCAAGCATACCTCAAAGTTGTACCTCCAAAGTTGTGGCAAAATGGCTTAAGGACACCAAAGTCAAGGTATTGGAGTGGACATCACAAAGCCCTGACCTCAATCCTATAGAAAATGTGTGGGCAGAACTGAAAAAGCGTGTGCGAGCAAGGAGGTCTACAAACCTGACTCAGTTACACCAGCTCTGTCAGGAGGAATGGGCCAAAATTCACCCAATTTATTGCGGGAAGCTTGTGTATGGCTACCCGAAACGTTTGACCCAAGTTAAACAATTTAAAGGCAATGCTACCAAATACTAATTGAGTGTATGTGAACTTCTGACCCACTGGGAATTTGATGAAAAAATAAAATCTGTTATAAAAAAATTATCTCTAATATTATCCTGACATCTCACATTCTTAAAATAAAGTGGTGATCCTAACTGACCCAAGACAGGGAATTTTTACTGAGATTAAATGTCAGGAATTGTGAAAAACTGGGTTTAAATGTATTTGGCTAAGGTGTATGTAAACTTTTGACTTCAACTGTAGGTCCTGGATGGCAGGAAGCTTGGCCACAGTGATGTACTGACGTACGCACTACTGTAGCGCCAGGTCAGTGGCTGAGCAGTTGCTATACCAGGCTGTGATGCAACCGGTCAGGATGCTCTAGATGTAAACTTCAGACTTATGAAAGATGAAACCAGATGTTAAGAACCACTTCTGGGACTTGAATATAATTAGAAAAACATCTTAAGCAAAATTTGCAAAATATACTCTGAAAAGCAAAGCTTTTAAAGGTAAAAGGAAGGGCAAGACGAACACTTAATTGTTTTGTTATAAAGCAACCGAGGAGTAGACAGTCTGATATATTCGCGAAGCCATCCTGTTACGTCTGTAAGTGAATAGATTATTACAATTTCAAACATATTTTATTAACTCACAACTGCTAACTGTCATCGTTGCCATAACTACCATTATTTCCTCAAATCATGCCAAACATTATAACGGTTGACATTTACTGTCCACATCCTTTGAAAATGCTTTGGTGAGTGTTGACTGCTGTGTCAGAGAGTGTGTGTGTGTCTGTCTGTGTCATGTGTGTCTGTGTGTGTGTGTCAGTGTGTGTGTGTGTGTCAGTGTGTGTGGGTCAGAGTGTGTCAATGTGTGTGTGTGTGTGTGTGAGTGTGCGTGTGTCTGTCTGTGTCATGTGTGTCAGTGTGTGTATGTCAGAGTGTGTGTGTGTGTCAGTGTGTGTGTGTCAGAGTGTGTCAGTGTGTGTGTGTGTCAGAGTTTGCGTGTGTGTGTGTCAGAGTGTGTGTGTCAGTACGTGTCAGTGTGTGTCAGTGTGTGTCTGTCAGAGTGTGTGTGTGTCAGTGGTGTGTGTGACAGTGTGTGTCAATGTGTGTGCGTGCGTCAATGTGTCAGAGTGTGTGTGTGTGTGTGTCTGTGCGCATGTCAGTGTGCTTCAGAACGTGTGTGTCAGTGTGTCAGTGTGTCTCTGTGTGTGTGTGTGTCTGTGTGTGTGTGTGTGTGTCCGTGTGTATATGTCAGAGTGTGTAAGTGTGTGTGTGTCAGTGTGTGTGTCAGAGTTTGTGTCAGAGTGTGTGTCAGTGTGCGTGTCAGTGTGTGTGTCAGTGTGTGTGTCAGAGTTTGTGTCAGAGTTTGTGTCAGAGTGTGTGTCAGTCAGTGTGTGTGTCAGTGTGTGTGTCAGAGTGTGTTTCAGAGTGTGTGTGTCAGTGTGTGTGTCAATGTGCGTCAGTGTGTGTGTCAGAGTGCGTGTGTCGGAGTGTGTGTCAGTCAGTGTGTGTGTTTATGTCAGTGTGTGTGTCAGTGTGTGTGTCGGAGTGTGTGTGTCAGTGTGTGTGTCAATGTGCGTCAGTGTGTGTCAGAGTGTGTGTCGGAGTGTGTGTCAGTGTGTGTGTCAGTCAGGGTGTGTGTGTGTGTGTGTGTGTGTGCGTGTGTGTGTGCGTGCGTCAGTGTGTGTCAGAGTGTGTGTCAGTGTGTGTGTCAGAGTGTGTGTGTCTGTGTGTGTAAGAGTGTAAGAGTGTGTTTGTCAGAGTGTGTTTGTCAGAGTGTGTTTGTCAGAGTGTGTGTGTCAGAGTGTGTGTGTCAGAGTGTGTGTCAGAGTGTGTGTGTCAGAGTGTGTTTGTCAGAGTGTGTTTGTCAGAGTGTGTGTGTCAGAGTGTGTGTGTCAGAGTGTGTGTCAGAGTGTGTGTGTCAGTGTGTGTGTGTCAGAGTGTGTGTCAGAGTGTGTGTGTCAGAGTGTGTGTATCAGAGTGTGTGCATCAGAGTGTGTGTCAGTATGTGTGTGTCAGAGTGTGTGTGTCAGAGTGTGTGTCAGAGTGTGTGTGTATCAGAGTGTGTGTGTCAGAGTGCGTGTGTGTCAGAGTGTGTGTGTATCAGAGTGTGTGTGTCAGAGTGTGTGCATCAGAGTGTGTGTCAGTGTGTGTGTGTCAGTGTGTGTGGAGGAGGTAAAAAGCATCACGCTGTTGGATCATTTTAACATTGTCAGTCTCACCCTGGTCTATAGCAGGGTGTGTGTGTGTAGTACTGTCATCAGGGAAAACAGGAGTGCAGTGCAGGTGGTTGATTGTGGGACTGATATCTGCTATACATTTCCGTACACTCCAAACAACAGAGTGAGAGCACTTACAGATTTAAAGGACAGCTATCAGCAAGACTGGCTGCAGACACATTTACCAGTGAATGTACGTTTGTAACTGTTAAGAAACAGCCTGTATGGCAGCCTGGTAGCATAGTTATCTGCTTAAGTACAATTTCAGAAATTACAACAATCCCTATCCCTTATTTGGTCACATACACTCTTGGATAAAAAGAGTTCCAAAATTGTTCTTCGACTATCCCCATAGGAGAACCCCTTTGGGATCCATTTAAACCCTACAAAGGGTTCTACCTGGTACTAAAAGAGTTCTTCAAAGGGTTCTAACTGGTACTAAAAGAGTTCTTCAAAGGGTTCTAACTGGTACTAAAAGGGTTCTTCAAAGGGTTCTAACTGGTACTAAAAGGGTTCTTCAAAGGGTTCTAACTGGTACTAAAAGGGTTCTTCAAAGGATTCTAACTGGTACCAAAAAGGTTTTACCTGGTACCAAAAAGGTTCTTCAAAGGGTTAACCTGTTGGGGGCACCCAAAGAACCCTTTTATGTTCTGGATAACACCGGGGGGGGGGGGGGGGTTTCAAAGAGAGTCGCACTCATGTAAAGATATATCAAAACCTGTCATCATATGTCATGTCATCATCAAAACAGGTTAACTAGTCATTGCTATATGTACAGCCATGTTTATGTGTTCTGCCTATAGTTTCTGCTCACAGAAACATACACAGCCAGGGAATAGCCTGTCAACTCCATTTTCTTCCACTGTTGCATTGATGATATGGTTGGAGCTTAAGAAGCTGAAATCAGAGGGAAAATTATTCATATTGATGGCGGCAAGGGTGTGTGTGTGTGTGTGTGTGTGTGTGTGATGGAAAATGCTACTTATCTGTCGTGTTTATTACCAGGCAAAGCTCTCAGGAACAGTCTACCGTTGGCGCTCTTCTGAATGGCTCTGGAGTGGCTCTGACAGACACCGGCTTATCTTAAACATGTAGGCTAGCGTGTGTGTCAGTGTGTGTGTCGGAGTGTGGCTGACTATTCCCTGGCTGTCTATTCCCTGTCTATTCCCTTGCTGACTAGTCCCGGTCTATTCCCTGGCTGTCTATTCCCTGACTATTCCCTGTCTATTCCCTGTCTATTCCCTGTCTATTCCCTGTCTATTCCCTGTCTATTCCCTGTCTATTCCCTGGCTGTCTATTCCCTGGCTGTCTATGTGTCAGAGTGTGTCAGTCTGTGTGTGTGTGTGGGTGTGTCAGAGTGTGACTGTGTGTCAGTGTGTGTGTGTGTCAGAGTGTGTGTTAGAGTTTGTCAGTGTGTGTGTGTGTGTGTGTGTGTGTGTCGGTGTGTATGTGTGTGTCAGGAAATTCCCAGCCTCTTCTTATCCTATATTGATGGCCAATAATCATGAGAATGAAAAAAAAATGTATATATATATAGATTTAGGGTACATATATACGACAAATATTGCTCTTTGTCCATGGCAGCCAACAGAGGCTCATCATAACACACCCCTTCTTACATGTGTCTCTTGGGGTCAATGTTGTCCAGATGAACTATGGGCTTTATGGGACTATGAACTATGGGCTTTATGGGACTATGAACTATGGGGTTATGGGCCTATGAACTATGGGCTTTATGGGCCTATGAACTATGGGCTTTATGGGCCTATGAACTATGGGCTTTATGGGCCTATGAACTATGGGCTTTATGGGACTATGAACTATGGGGTTATGGGCCTATGAACTATGGGCTTTATGGGACTATGAACTATGGGCTTTATGGGCCTATGAACTATGGGCTTTATGGGCCTATGAACTATGGGCTTTATGGGCCTATGAACTATGGGCTTTATGGGCCTATGAACTATGGGCTTTATGGGCCTATGAACTATGGGCTTTATGGGCCTATGAACTATGGGCTTTATGGGCCTATGAACTATGGGCTCAGCAATGCTGCTCATATTCTCCGCCATGGTCCTCCGACCGATTTTCTGCTGAAGAGTCACCCCCCCCACCCCATAAATGTGTTTTTGTAGTCATGTGATGTATGGCTTAACTTCTCCAAATCAACTAAGTGTGGTAGTTATATAATGTGGGTGAAGAATGTCTCATGAGCTAAACAGCATCCCGACTACATGGAGCAGGCCTTTACAGAGAAGCTGTATAAATACCAGCCATTAGCGGCATGCTGGGACAGCCTTGGGTGAAGGTGCAAGCAGGCGGAGCTGATATTTGTAAGTCTTTGTCACGTTCACAGGCTTCCAGCACGTGGCCTCCAGATTGCAGGCCTGACCAAAGAACTACGGCAAAGCAGTTGACTAGGTAATGCTCTGTTTCAGCTGTCGTGGGCGGCGGCCTAGCTGTTTGAGTGTGATTTGATTGGTGGATTCAAATAAAGTATGTAATTTGTGTGTGTGTTTGTGTTTGTGTGTGTGTGTGTGTGTGTGTGTGTGTGTGTGTGTGTGTGTGGTATGTGTGTATGTGTGTGTGTGTGTGTGTGTGTGTGTGTGTGTGTGTGTGTGTGTGTGTGTGTGTGTGTGCATATAAAACCCCAATTGTCTCACTGTTAAGTTTTCTGACAGCCTAAATCCTGTGTGGCCCCTATTCCCTACGTAGTGCACTACTTAACACCCCTATGGGCCCTGGTCAAACGGTGGGTTCCATGTAGGGAGTAGGCTACCATTTAGGACAAAGTTTAGGAACCAATTATTTCATTATGAAATCCGTTGTATGTTGTGATAGATATAGATAGATATGTTGTGATAGATATAGTAGATATGTTGTGATAGATATAGTAGATATGTTGTGATAGATATAGTAGATATGTTGTGATAGATATAGATAGATATGTTGTGATAGATATAGTAGATATGTTGTGATAGATATAGTAGATATGTTGTGATAGATATAGATAGATATGTTGTGATAGATATAGTAGATATGTTGTGATAGACATAGTAGATAGTGCAAATTGTGCAAGTTCTCCCACTTAAAAAGATGAGAGAGGCCTGTAATTTTCATCATAGGTACACTTCAACTATGACAGACAAAATGAGAAAATAAAATCCAGAAAATCACATTGTAGGATTTTTTATGAATTTATTTGCAAATTATGGTGGAAAATAACTATTTGGTCAATAACAAAAGTTTATCTCAATACTTTGTTATATACCCTTTGTTGGCAATGACAGAGGTCAAACATTTTCTGTAAGTCTTCACAAGGTTTTCACACACTGTTGCTGGTATTTTGCCCCATTACTCCATGCAGATCTCCTCTAGAGCAGTGATGTTTTGGGGCTGTTGCTGGGCAACACGGACTTTCAACTCCCTCCAAAGATTTTCTATGGGGTTGAGATCTGGAGACTGGCTACGCCACTTCAGGACCTTGAAATGCTTCTTACGAAGCCACTCCTTTGTTGCCCGGGCGGTGGGTTTGGGATCATTGTCATGCTGAAAGACCCAGCCATGTTTCATCTTCAATGCCCTTGCTGATGGAAGGAGGTTTTCACTCAAAATCTCACGATACATGGCCCCATTCATTCTTTCCTTTACACGGATCAGTCGTCCTGGTCCCTTTGAAGAAAAACAGCCCCAAAGCATGATGTTTCCACCCTCATGCTTCACAGTAGGTATGGTGTTCTTTGGATGCAACTCAGGATTCTTTGTCCTCCAAACACGACGAGTTGAGTTTTTACCAAGAAGTTCTATTTTGGTTTCATCTGACCATATGACATTCTCCCAATCTTCTTCTGGATCATCCAAATGCTCTCTAGCAAACTTCAGACGGGCCTGGACATGTACTGGCTTAAGCAGGGGGACACGTCTAGCACTGCGTCCCTGGCGGCGTAGTGTGTTACTGATGGTAGGCTTTGTTACTTTGGTCCCAGCTCTCTGCAGGTCATTCACTAGGTCCCCCCGTGTGGTTCTAGGATTTTTGCTCACCGTTCTTGTGATCATTTTGACCCCACGGGGTGAGATCTTGAGGGAGATTATCAGTGGTCTTGTATGTCTTCCATTTCCTGATAATTTCTCCCACAGTTGATTTCTTCAAACCAAGCTGCTTACCTATTGCAGATTCAGTCTTCCCAGCCTGGTGCAGGTCTACAATTTTGTTTCTGGTGTCCTTTGACAGCTCTTTGGTCTTGGCCATAGTGGAGTTTGGAGTGTGTCTATTTGAGGTTGTGGACAGGTGTCTTTTATACTGATAACAAGTTCAAACAGGTGCCATTAATACAGGTAACGAGTGGAGGACAAAGGAGCCTCTTAAAGAAGAAGTTACAGGTCTGTGAGAGCCAGAAATCTTGCTTGTTTGTAGGTGACCAAATACTTATTTTCCACCATCATTTGCAAATACATTCATTAAAAATCCTACAATGTGATTTTCTGGATTTTTTTTCTCATTTTGTCTGTCATAGTTGAAGTGTACCTATGATGCAAATTACAGGCCTCTCTAATATTTTTAAGTGGGGGAACTTGCACTTAAAAAGATGAGAGAGGCCTGTAAGTTTCATCATAGGTACACTTCAACTGTGACAGACAAAATGAGAAAAAATATATCCAGAAAATCACATTGTAGGATTTTTAATACATTTATTTGCAAATTATGGTGGAAAATAAGTAGATACAGTGCCTTGCAAAAGTATTCGGCCCCCTTGAACTTTGCGACCTTTTGCCACATTTCAGGCTTCAAACATAAAGATATAAAACTGTATTTTTTTGTGAAGAATCAACAACAAGTGGGACACAATCATGAAGTGGAACGACATTTATTGGATATTTCAAACTTTTTTAACAAATCAAAAACTTAAAAATTGGGCGTGCAAAATTATTCAGCCCCTTTACTTTCAGTGCAGCAAACTCTCTCCAGAAGTTCAGTGAGGATCTCTGAATGATCCAATGTTGACCTAAATGACTAATGATGATAAATACAATCCACCTGTGTGTAATCATGTCTCTGTATACATGCACCTGCACTGTGATAGTCTCAGAGGTCCGTTAAAAGCGCAGAGAGCATCATGAAGAACAAGGAACACACCAGGCAGGTCCGAGATACTGTTGTGAAGAAGTTTAAAGCTGGATTTGGATACAAAAAGATATCCCAAGCTTTAAACATCCCAAGGAGCACTGTGCAAGCGATAATATTGAAATGGAAGGAGTATCAGACCACTGCAAATCTACCAAGACCTGGCCGTCCCTCTAAACTTTCAGCTCATACAAGGAGAAGATTGATCAGAGATGCAGCCAAGAGGCCCATGATCACTCTGGATGAACTGCAGAGATCTACAGCTGAGGTGGGAGACTCTGTCTATAGGACAACAATCAGTCGTATATTGCACAAATCTGGCCTTTATGGAAGAGTGGCAAGAAGAAAGACATTTCTTAAAGATATCCATAGAAAGTGTTGTTTAAAGTTTGCCACAAGCCACCTGGGAGACACACCAAACATGTGGAAGAAGGTGCTCTGGTCAGATGAAACCAAAATTGAACTTTTTGGCAACAATGCAAAACGTTATGTTTGGCGTAAAAGCAACACAGCTGAACACACCATCCCCACTGTCAAACAAGGTGGTGGCAGCATCATGGTTTGGGCCTGCTTTTCTTCAGCAGGGACAGGGAAGATGGTTAAAATTGATGGGAAGATGGATGGAGCCAAATACAGGACCATTCTGGAAGAAAACCTGATGGAGTCTGCAAAAGACTGGGATGGAGATTTGTCTTCCAACAAGACAATGATCCAAAACATAAAGCAAAATCTACAATGGAATGGTTCAAAAATAAACATATCCAGGTGTTAGAATGGCCAAGTCAAAGTCCAGACCTGAATCCAATCGAGAATCTGTGGAAAGAACTGAAAACTGCTGTTCACAAATGCTCTCCATCCAACCTCACTGAGCTCAAGCTGTTTTGCAAGGAGGAATGGGAAAAAATGTCAGTCTCTCGATGTGCAAAACTGATAGAGACATACCCCAAGCGACTTACAGCTGTAATCGCAGCAAAAGGTGGCGCTTCAAAGTATTTACTTAAGGGGGCTGAATAATTTTGCACGCCCAATTTTTCAGTTTTTGATTTGTTAAAAAAGTTTGAAATATCCAATAAATGTCATTCCACTTCATGATTGTGTCCCACTTGTTGTTGATTCTTCACAAAAAAATACAGTTTTATATCTTTATGTTTGAAGCATGAAATGTGGCAAAAGGTCGCAAAGTTCAAGGGGGCCGAATACTTTCGCAAGGCACTGTATGTTGTGATAGATATAGATAGATATGTTTTGATAGATATAGATAGATATGTTGTGATATATATACTAAATATGTTGTGATAGATATAGTAGATATGTTATGATAGATATAGATAGATATGTTTTGATAGATATAGTAGATATGTTGTGATAGATATTGTAGATATGTTGTGATAGATATAGTAGATAAGTTGTTATAGATCTAGTACATAGATATATTGTGATAGATATAGTAGATAGATATGTTGTGTATCTTTGGTACAAGTTCTTTGAATACAAATTTATACAAATTTATACATTTAAAAAATGTATAATAATTGAGCTATATTTTGCCAAACGTACTCAACTGAAAAAAAGATGACATGGCTTGCCAGAAATAATGTAACAAAGAGTGTCATGAACAAATACTGAAGCTGACAGCCTGAATAGATATTCATCCCTTTAGTTAGTCTGACTGATTATTCCTCGGGCTTGTCAGGTTCTTTTACACGTATCATCTCCCTCAGTTAATAAACATTAAACACAGAGAATTGATTGGCCTGTTTTAGTCCGTCATCCCGGCCTGTCAGACAGACAGTGTGACATTGCCACGGTGTTGGCATCCTCTACACCTGGAGTCCTGTTGCTTAGCTACCCAAAGTGATCTTGGTTGTGTGTTTGTGTGTGTCAAAGCACGAGTTCCAGCTGACTCATCTTGTTCAAAGAGATCTACGTTTCATTCTAGAATGTTGACTCATCTTGTTCAAAGAGATGTACGGTTCATTCTAGAATGTTGACTAATCTTGTTCAAAGAGATCTACGTTTCATTCTAGAATGTTGACTCATCTTGTTCAAAGAGATCTACGTTTCATTCTAGAATGTTGACTCATCTTGTTCAAAGAGATCTACGTTGAATTCTAGAATGTTGACTCATCTTGTTCAAAGAGATCTACGTTTCATTCTAGAATGTTGACTCATCTTGTTCAAGGAGATTACATCATAGAGTCATTCAGATCTTGTGACCATTGTTTCTGTGAGTTGATGCTCATTCAGAGATTTTGATATATACAATTCTTATTTGTATATTTATTTAACAGCCTACCGGGGGAACAGTGGGTTAACTGCCTTGTTCAGGCGCATAACAATAGATTTGATCCAGCAACCTTTTGGTTACTGGCCCAACGCTCTAGCCACTAGGCTACCTGCCGCTAACCATGTTTGTCCTGCTTACTTGTTCTCTGGATGCGTTGGCATGGTTTAGGTTCTATCTCAGTTAGTCGTTAGTCGTTGGTCATTTGTCCATTCCTCACATCCTCTCTCCTCACCTCCTCCTCAAAACATATAGGATCCCAACACACAGAATGCTATAGAATCCTGTAGAATCCGTCGACGTGTGGAATGTTATTTTTTTCCTGCTGAAATGAACAGTACACACTCAAAAAATGAGGGTTCATATGTGGAACCATACCGACCCAAAGAACCCTTTGAAGCCCTTCGGTGGATCTTTTGCATTTTAGAAAAGGGTCCTTTCCTCTTTTAGTGATAATTCAAAACGTAGGGGTTGGCAGCTCATTTGAATATTTTGGGGCGTGGTTTAAGCACAGATCTTTTTTTTTTGGTGCCACCGTGAGTGACAGTGTCAGTCAAGTTGATCTAATCTGTTGTGCTATGCTCTTTCATGTTATAAATGACTGTTGCCTGTGATGGTGTGTTGAGAAAAATGCGTGTATGTCTCGGTGTCACTGTTGAGTAAATCAGAAGTTCCCAATTGTCTCCTCAGGGACCTCCAGCCATTTCAGAGCACCCGATTCATCTAGTTAATAAACACTATAATAAAACCTAGGAAATTTTAACAAAATAATATGGCTGTTAAACCAGATTTAAAAACCTTGTACTCTATTAGTTCTTTACACAACCTTCAAAAATTGTTATTTAAGGCAGCATAACCGGCTCCATTTATAACCTTATGAGAATCTTTAAAAAAAATAAGTTTCCAGACAGCACCATAAACATTTCCACTCTGGTTACAAGCCAACGAACCCATATTTGTTACTGTATATAACCATTTGTTTGTATTGTGTAGATAGACTTGGGAGTCAGAGCTCGGAGCTATTCACTAACCCCATGCAGAGATCATTAGCTATGCACTACCTCACCACAGGCACCCCACTATGGAAATAATTTATTGATGTAACTAGGAGGCAGCATAGACCTTCATTAGAATAAAGAAGTACGTAGTATTATCTATTTATTTTGTTGTCATTATACTGTGTAATAAAATAACATAACCGAATTAAGCATTCTGAATTTAAAAGATCTGCATTGAATTCAAAGTTAAAGATGCAATCAAATTCAATGGTGTGTAGATGAGATGGTGTCCCCCCCAAGGTTCATTAATAGGTTCTCTCTTGTTCTTTCAAGTCACTTGGAACAGTCCAATCCTCCCATGGTCTTTCTTTACTGCTATGTAGAGCCATACTAGATTATATCTGCACCCTGCTTCACCTCTCATGTTCTGTGGTGTTTGGGAACTCTGTAAAGAGCTGTAGTGAAACAATGGACGTGATCGAACATAGGCAAGTAGAACCAGACCACAGACAGACAGACAGACAGACAGACAGACAGACAGACAGACAGACATACAGACAGACAGACAGACAGACAGACAGACAGACAGACAGACAGACAGACAGACAGACAGACAGACAGACAGACAGACAGACAGACAGACAGACAGACAGACAGAAAGGGTGGAAACTCACTGACACAGGTATTTACGAGTGTGTGTTTGTGTCAGGTGTGTATGTGTGTGTGTGTGTGTGTGTGTGTGTGTCAGGTGTGTGTGTGTGTGTGTGTGTGTGTCAGGTGTGTGTGTGTGTGTGTGTCAGGTGTGTATGAGTGTGTGTGTGTGTCAGGTGTGTGTGTGTGTGTGTGTGTGTGTGTGTGTGTGTGTGTGTGTGTGTGTGTGTGTGTGTCAGGTATGTATGTGCTGAACTCTACCAGAGCCAGAGAGAGGTGTGGGTTAGTGTTGACAGACCGGATCATTGAGAGCTCCCTCTAATACTCTGGCTGTTGTTACAGTTTCTACCCAGGATCCCCCTTTCGCTTGAAGCAATAGTGAGGAATAACAACTCTCTGCCCAAAACCTCGACCTCTTTAGAGAGCAACGTGACAATGTCAATAACCCCTGTGGCCCTTACTTCCACCTCTTTGTGTGTGTGTGTGCTGCTGTGTGTGTGTGTTGCTGTGTGTGTGTGTGTATGTGTGTGTGTGTGTGTGTGTGTGTGTGTGTGTGTGTGTGTGTGTGTGTGCTGCTGTGTTTGTGTGTTGCTGTGTGTGTGTGTGTGTGTGTGCATGTGTGTGTGTGTGTAGCCTCCCGTCCTACCCTAACCCAGAGACTGGGGAGAACATTCATTCCTCAATTTGACCTAACCCAGTTTGAATAGAGTAAAACCCTCTGTGTCAATCTAGACCGGTGCTCTAGTTACAGATATGGAACGTCAATGGGCTCCCCTGGGCATTTTTAATTTCCATAGGAATACGGGTGTTTACATGGAAATATATGACATGTCACTGCAGCCCAGACAGGAGGGCTAGCCACACCGTCTATACAGCCAGTAGCATAGTGGCTTTAGGAAGCTTACAGCCACACCGTCTATACAGCCAGTAGCATAGTGGCTTTAGGAAGCTTACAGCCACACCGTCTATACAGCCAGTAGCATAGTGGCTTTAGGAAGCTTACAGCCACACAGTCTATACAGCCAGTAGCATAGTGGCTTTAGGAAGCTTACAGCCACACCGTCTATACAGCCAGTAGCATAGTGGCTTTAGGAAGCTTACAGCCACACCGTCTATACAGCTAGTAGCGTAGTGGCTTTAGGAAGCTTACAGCCACACCGTCTATACAGCCAGTAGCATAGTGGCTTTAGGAAGCTTACAGCCACACCGTCTATACAGCCAGTAGCGTACTGGCTTTAGGAAGCTTACAGCCACACCGTCTATACAGCCAGTAGCATAGTGGCTTTAGGAAGCTTACAGCCACACCGTCTATACAGCCAGTAGCATAGTGGCTTTAGGAAGCTTACAGCCACACCGTCTATACAGCCAGTAGCATAGTGGCTTTAGGAAGCTTACAGCCACACAGTCTATACAGCCACTAGCATAGTGGCTTTAGGAAGCTTACAGCCACACCGTCTATACAGCCAGTAGCATAGTGGCTTTAGGAAGCTTACAGCCACACCGTCTATACAGCCAGTAGCATAGTGGCTTTAGGAAGCTTACAGCCACACCGTCTATACAGCCAGTAGCATAGTGGCTTTAGGAAGCTTACAGCCACACAGTCTATACAGCCAGTAGCATAGTGGCTTTAGGAAGCTTACAGCCACACAGTCTATACAGCCAGTAGCATAGTGGCTTTAGGAAGCTTGCAGCCACACCGTCTATACAGCCAGTAGCATAGTGGCTTTAGGAAGCTTACAGCCACACAGTCTATACAGCCAGTAGCATAGTGGCTTTAGGAAGCTTACAGCCACACCGTCTATACAGCCAGTAGCATAGTGGCTTTAGGAAGCTTACAGCCACACAGTCTATACAGCTAGTAGCGTAGTGGCTTTAGGAAGCTTACAGCCACACCGTCTATACAGCCAGTAGCATAGTGGCTTTAGGAAGCTTACAGCCACACCGTCTATACAGCCAGTAGCGTACTGGCTTTAGGAAGCTTACAGCCACACCGTCTATACAGCCAGTAGCATAGTGGCTTTAGGAAGCTTACAGCCACACCGTCTATACAGCCAGTAGCATAGTGGCTTTAGGAAGCTTACAGCCACACCGTCTATACAGCCAGTAGCATAGTGGCTTTAGGAAGCTTACAGCCACACCATCTATACAGCCAGTAGCATAGTGGCTTTAGGAAGCTTACAGCCACACCGTCTATACAGCCAGTAGCATAGTGGCTTTAGGAAGCTTACAGCCACACCGTCTATACAGCCAGTAGCGTACTTACTTGCCTGAATACAATCTAACATTTCTTGTCGTTTTTTAAATATTCTGTTCTGTATCCAAAGCAGCACATATACCATTTACACACACACACACACACACACACACACACACACACACACACACACACACACACACACACACACACACACACACACACACACACACACACACACACACACACACACACACACACACACACACAATCACACACATGTGCACACGCATACACACGTGTGTGAGTCTGATTAAACAGCCATTAGTGCTGAGATCACAGAACACACACAGAACACACACAGAACACACATACAGAACACACACGGAACACACACACAGAACACACAGGGTAGAGAGGAGAGCAAATGAGAGGGAGGGAGGAGGGATGAGATTAGAGGAACAGGAGAGAGGAGAGGATAGGAGAGGAGAGGAGAGGAGAGGAGAGGAGAGGAGAGGAGAGGAGAGGAGAGGAGAGGAGAGGAAAGGAGAGGAAGAGGAGAGGAGAGGAGAGGAGAGGAAAGAGAGAGAGAAGAGAAGAGAGGAGAGGAGAGGAGAGGAGAGGAGAGGAGAGGAGAGGAGAGGAGAGGAGAGGAGAGGAGAGGAGAGGAGAGGAGAGGAGAGGAAAAGGAGAGGAAAAGGAGAGAGGAGAGGAGAGGAAGAGGAGAGGAAAAGGAGAGAGGACAGGAAGAGGAGAGGAGAGAGGAGAGGAAGGAGGGAGGAAGGAAGGAGATGGGAGGGATGAGAGAGGGAGGGAGGGATGAGAGAGGGAGGGAGGGATGAGGGTAGAGAGGGAGGGAGGGAGAGAGGGAGAGGGGAGGGAGGTAGAGTAGGGAGCGCGGAAGGGAGGGAGGGAGGTAGAGAGGGAGGGAGGAGGGTAGGGAAGATTGCAGAGAGAAAGGGGAGAGACTAACCACAGTATCCTGACTCTGCCCAATCCTCCATTAGAGACTAACCACAGTATCCTGCCTCAGCCCCATCCTCCATTAGAGACTAACCACGGTATCCTGACTCTGCCCAATCCTCCATTAGAGACTAACCACAGTATCCTGCCTCAGCCCCATCCTCCATTAGAGACTAACCACAGTATCCTGCCTCAGCACCATCCTACATTAGAGACTAACCACAGAATCAGCCCCCTCCTCCATTAGAGACTAACCACAGTATCCTGCCTCAGCCTCATCCTCCATTAGAGACTAACCACAGTATCCTGCCTCAGCCCCATCCTCCATTAGAGACTAACCACAGTATCCTGCCTCAGCACCGTCCTACATTAGAGACTAACCACAGAATCAGCCCCCTCCTCCATTAGAGACTAACCACAGTATCCTGCCTCAGCCCCATCCTCCATTAGAGACTAACCACAGTATCCTGCCTCAGCCCCATCCTCCATTAGAGACTAACCACAGTATCCTGCCTCAGCACCATCCTACATTAGAGACTAACCACAGAATCAGCCCCCTCCTCCATTAGAGACTAACCACAGTATCCTGCCTCAGCCTCATCCTCCATTAGAGACTAACCACAGTATCCTGCCTCAGCCCCATCCTTCATTAGAGACTAACCACAGTATCCTGCCTCATCCCCATCCTCCATTAGAGACTAACCACAATATCCTGCCTCAGCCCCATCCTCCATTAGAGACTAACCACAGTATCCTGCCTCAGCCCCATCCTCCATTAGAGACTAACCACAGTATCCTGCCTCAGCCCAATCCTCCATTAGAGACTAACCACAGTATCCTGCCTCAGCCCCATCCTCCATTAGAGACTAACCACAGTATCCTGCCTCAGCCCCATCCTCCATTAGAGACTAACCACAGTATCCTGCCTCAGCCCCATCCTCCATTAGAGACTAACCACAGTATCCTGCCTCAGCCCCATCCTCCATTAGAGACTAACCACAGTATTCTGCCTCACCCACCACCCTGTATCCTGTAGTGTCTAATACCAATAACCCACCACCCTGTAGTGTCTAATACCAATAACCCACCACCCTGTAGTGTCTAATACCAATAACCCACCACCCTGTAGTGTCTAATACCAATAACCCACCACCCTGTAGTGTCTAATACCAATAACCCACCACCCTGTAGTGTCTAATACCAATAACCCACCACCCTGTAGTGTCTAATACCAATAACCCACCACCCTGTAGTGTCTAATACCAATAACCCACCACCCTGTAGTGTCTAATACCAATAACCCACCACCCTGTAGTGTCTAATACCAATAACCCACCACCCTGTAGTGTCTAATACCAATAACCCACCACCCTGTAGTGTCTAATACCAATAACCCACCACCCTGTAGTGTCTAATACCAATAACCCACCACCCTGTAGTGTCTAATACCAATAACCCACCACCCTGTAGTGTCTAATACCAATAACCCACCACCCTGTAGTGTCTAATACCAATAACCCACCACCCTGTAGTGTCTAATACCAATAACCCACCACCCTGTAGTGTCTAATACCAATAACCCACCACCCTGTAGTGTCTAATACCAATAACCCACCACCCTGTAGTGTCTAATACCAATAACCCACCACCCTGTAGTGTCTAATACCAATAACCCACCACCCTAGTGTCTAATACCAATAACCCACCACCCTGTAGTGTCTAATACCAATAACCCACCACCCTGTAGTGTCTAATACCAATAACCCACCACCCTGTAGTGTCTAATACCAATAACCCACCACCCTGTAGAGTCTAATACCAATAACCCACCACCCTGTAGTGTCTAGTGTCTAATACCAATAACCCACCACCCTGTAGTGTCTAATACCAATAACCCACCACCCTGTAGTGTCTAATACCAATAACCCACCACCCTGTAGTGTCTAAAACCAATAACCCACCACCCTGTAGTGTCTAATACCAATAACCCACCACCCTGTAGAGTCTAATACCAATAACCCACCACCCCGTAGAGTCTAATACCAATAACCCACCACCCTGTAGTGTCTAATACCAATAACCCACCACCCTGTAGTGTCTAATACCAATAACCCACCACCCTGTAGTGTCTAATACCAATAACCCACCACCCTGTAGAGTCTAGTGGAGACACATATCCATCCTATTGTTACATCCCACCACCCTGTATCCTGTAGTGTCTAATACCAATAACCCACCACCCTGTAGTGTCTAATACCAATAACCCACCACCCTGTAGTTTCTAATACCAATAACCCACCACCCTGTAGTGTCTAATACCAATAACCCACCACCCTGTAGTGTCTAATACCAATAACCCACCACCCCGTAGAGTCTAATACCAATAACCCACCACCCTGTAGTGTCTAATACCAATAACACACCACCCTGTAGTGTCTAATACCAATAACCCACCACCCTGTAGTGTCTAATACCAATAACCCACCACCCTGTAGTGTCTAATACCAATAACCCACCACCCTGTAGTGTCTAATACCAATAACCCACCACCCTGTAGAGTCTAATACCAATAACCCACCACCCTGTAGTGTCTAATACCAATAACCCACCACCCTGTAGTGTCTAATACCAATAACCCACCACCCTGTAGTGTCTAATACCAATAACCCACCACCCTGTAGTGTCTAATACCAATAACCCACCACCCTGTAGTGTCTAATACCAATAACCCACCACCCTGTAGTGTCTAATACCAATAACCCACCACCCTGTAGTGTCTAATACCAATAACCCACCACCCTGTAGAGTCTAATACCAATAACCCACCACCCCGTAGAGTCTAATACCAATAACCCACCACCCTGTAGTGTCTAATACCAATAACCCACCACCCTGTAGAGTCTAATACCAATAACCCACCACCCTGTAGAGTCTAATACCAATAACCCACCACCCCGTAGAGTCTAGTGGAGACACATATCCTATTGTTACATCCTTCTCTGACTGCCCACTACAGCACTGGGCCTCATCCCAAATGCACCCTAATGACTACATAGTGCACCCATATGCCTACTGGTCTTAAGTAGTGCACTATATAGGGAATAGGGTGCCATTCGCCATCGGGGTCCTGGTCTAAAGTAGTGCACTATATAGGGAATAGGGTGCCATTGACCATAGGGCTCTGGTATAAAGTAGTGCACTATACTGGTAATAGGGTGCCATTGACCATAGGGCTCTGGTATAAAGTAGTGCACTATACTGGTAATAGGGTGCCATTGACCATAGGGCTCTGGTATAAAGTAGTGCACTATAATTGGTAATAGGGTGCCATTCGCCATCGGGGTCCTGGTCTAAAGTAGTGCACTATATAGGGAATAGGGTGCCATTGACCATAGGGCTCTGGTATAAAGTAGTGCACTCTATTGGTAATAGGGTGCCATTGACCATAGATAGGGCTCTGGTCTAAGTTAGTGCACTATATAGGGAATCGGGTGCCATTGACCATAGGGCTCTGGTATAAAGTAGTGCACTATATTGGTAATAGGGTGCCATTGACCATAGGGCTCTGGTATAAAGTAGTGCACTATATTGGTAATAGGGTGCCATTGACCATAGGGCTCTGGTATAAAGTAGTGCACTATATAGGGAATAGGGTGCCATTGACCATAGGGCTCTGGTATAAAGTAGTGCACTATATTGGTAATAGGGTGCCATTGACCATAGGGCTCTGGTCTAAAGTAGTGCACTATATAGGGAATAGGGTGACATTGACCATAGGGCTCTGGTATAAAGTAGTGCACTATATTGGTAATAGGGTGCCATTGACCATAGGGCTCTGGTCTAAAGTAGTGCACTATATTGGTAATAGGGTGCCATTGACCATAGTGCTCTGGTATAAAGTAGTGCACTATATTGGTAATAGGGTGCCATTGACCATAGAGCTCTGGTCTAAAGTAGTGCTCTATATAGGGAATAGGGTGCCATTGACCATAGGGCTCTGGTATAAAGTAGTGCACTATATTGGTAATAGGGTGCCATTGACCATAGGGCTCTGGTCTAAAGTAGTGCACTATATTGGTAATAGGGTGCCATTGACCATAGGGCTCTGGTATAAAGTAGTGCACTATATTGGTAATAGGGTGCCATTGACCATAGGGCTCTGGTCTAAAGTAGTGCACTATATAGGGAATAGGGTGCCATTGACCATAGGTCTCTGGTATAAAGTAGTGCACTATATTGGTAATAGGGTGCCATTGACCATCGATAGGGCTCTGGTCTAAAGTAGTGCACTATATTGGTAATAGGGTGCCATTGACCATAGGGCTCTGGTATAAAGTAGTGCACTATATTGGTAATAGGGTGCCATTTGGGACGTAGTAATGGTATGGTGACGATTCATACCATCCTTCTCTGTCCACTGTACTGCAGACCTTATTCATGTGTAGTACTACTGCTCTGACGGAGGTACCATCCCCTCTTGCCGTTAACTGCCTCTTAACTGGCTTTGAAGATGCCATTCTCTCAACAGCAAAACCAGCTCTGCTCCTCTTGCTGTCAGTAGGGAGGCTGCAGAGATCTGATTGGACAAGCTAGCTGGCAGATGCATTGTGTGTGTGTGTGTGTGTGTGTGTGTGTGTTAGGATATTAAGTGTCTGTCTGTATGCCATACTTCCTATGTGCTTTGGGGCAGCATGATATTGCAGGCTTACAGATAAACCAATTAGATACTTTGGGAAAGTTTAACTGAAGTTTAACTGGGATCCAGCTTCATAAATGATTAATAATGTGAGAGAGAGAGAGGGGAGAAATCGAGAGAGAATGAGAGAGAATGAGGGAGGGAGGGAGGGATGGAGGGAGGGAGGGAGAGAGAGAGAGAGAAGGGGGGGAGGGAGAGAGAAGGGGGGAGAGAGAATGATCGAGAGAGAGAGAGAGAGAGAGAGAGAGAGAGAGAGAGAGAGAGAGAGAGAGAGAGAGAGAGAGCGAGAGAGACAGAGAGCGAGAGAGACAGAGAGAGACAGAGAGCGAGAGAGACAGAGACAGAGACAGAGACAGAGAGCGAGAGAGACAGAGACAGAGACAGAGAGAGAGAGAGACAGAGAGAGAGAGACAGAGAGCGAGAGAGAGAGAGCGAGAGAGACAGAGAGCGAGAGAGACAGAGAGAGAGAGACAGAGAGCGAGAGAGACAGAGAGAGAGAGACAGAGAGCGAGAGAGACAGAGACAGAGACAGAGAGCTGATGGTAACTGACCAGTGGGTCGTCTCTCTGCAATTAAAACCTCCAATAAAACTACATTGTGGCATTCATTTTACTGCAAAAACAGTGTAAAACAGTTGTGTTAAACTCATGAGGAAAGTAGCAATTGTAGTTTATTGTAGCTTCAATAATCAGTGAGTATTTGATTGTAACTTTAATCACAAAGTTCCTTTGATTTGAAGTCTTAATCCAGACTCAGTCACTTCTGTCTTAATCCAGACTCAGTCACATCTGTTTTAATCCAGACTCAGTAACATCTGTCTTGATCCAGACTCAGTCACATCTGTCTTAATCCAAACTCAGTCACATCTGTCTTAATCCAGACTCAGTCACATCTGTCTTAATCCAAACTCTGTCACATCTGTCTTAATCGAGACTCAGTCACATCTGTCTTAATCCAAACTCAGTCACATCTGTCTTAATCCAAACTCAGTCACATCTGTCTTAATCCAAACTCAGTCACCTGTCTTAATCCAAACTCTGTCACATCTGTCTTAATCCAGACTCAGTCACATCTGTCTTTATCCAGACTCAGTCACATCTGCCTTAATCAAGACTCAGTCACATCTGTCTTAATCCAGACTCAGTCACATCTGTCTTAATCCAAACTCAGTCACATCTGTCTTAATCCAAACTCAGTCACATCTGTCTTAATCCAAACTCTGTCACATCTGTCTTAATCCAGACTCAGTCACATCTGTCTTTATCCAGACTCAGTCACATCTGCCTTAATCCAGACTCAGTCACATCTGTCTTTATCCAGACTCAGTCACATCTGTCTTTATCCAGACTCAGTCACATCTGCCTTAATCAAGACTCAGTCACATCTGTCTTAATCCAGACTCAGTCAAATATGTCTTAATCCAGAAACAACAAAAACGACCGTGACGCTTACGAGGGTTATAGTGCCCCTAACAAATACAACTACCCACAATGACAAAAGGGGAAAAGGGCTACCTAAGTATGATTCCCAATCAGAGACAACGATAGACAGCTGTCCCTGATTGAGAACCATACCCGGCCAAAACATAGAAATTAAGTAACATAGAAAACAAAACATAGAATGCCCACCCTACATCACACCCTGACCAAACCGAATAGAGAAATAACATGTCTCTCTAAGGTCAGGGGGTGACAGGAAAGGGACCCATATATGGAAGAAGAAGAAGAAGAAGAAGAAGAAGAAGAAGAAGAAGAAGAAGGAGCAGAAGAAGAAGAAGAAGAAGAAGAAGAAGAAGAAGAAGAAGAAGAAGAAGAAGAAGAAGAAGAAGAAGAAGAAGAAGGAGCAGAAGAAGAAGAAGAAGAAGAAGAAGAAGGAGCAGAAGAAGAAGAAGAAGAAGAAGAAGAAGAAGAAGAAGAAGAAGAAGGAGCAGAAGAAGAAGAAGAAGAAGAAGAAGAAGGAGCAGAAGAAGAAGAAGAAGAAGAAGAAGAAGAAGAAGAAGAAGAAGAAGGAGCAGAAGAAGAAGAAGAAGAAGAAGAAGAAGAAGAAGAAGAAGGAGCAGAAGAAGAAGAAGAAGAAGAAGAAGAAGAAGAAGAAGAAGAATCTTCTGTCCGTCCGTCCGCTTGTCCGTGTGTCTTGTCTGTTTAAGTCGGGTCCATTAACAGTGCTGAGGGGAAGTTAACAGTAACAAAGTAATGCAACAGATGGCTAAACACATACGTGATTAACCTGACACTGAAATTCAATTAGTGACAGGGAGATGGATGGAGAACTAAACCTGACCTGGCGTTAACAACACGTAGACCCATAGACTTTAATATAACGCCAGTGGACATCAGTTAGTATAGAAACATTACGGAATGTCACCATCTGTTGAATAATTCAGTCAATCTGCTATTTTGGTGTTTGGACTTTTTTATTTTACCTTTATTAATCTAGGCAAGTCAGTAAATAAAGAACAAATTCGTATTTGCAATGGTACGGCATACCTCGGCCAAACCCTATCCCGGATGACACTGGGCCAATTGTACGCCACCCAATTGGGACTCCCAATCACAGCCGGTTGTGACACACCCTGGAATTGAACCAGGGTCTGTAGTGACGCCTCTAGCACTGAGATGCAGTGCTTTAGACTGATGGTGCTACTCGGGAGCCCCTGGGAGGTCACAGGTCAGATTACAACATGTATGTCTGTATTGTATGATCAGAGCAACTATGGGAGCACAATTTATTTCTTATTCTTATTCGTGTTTTTTTTTTAATTATACTGCATTGTTGGACAGTAAACAAACATTTTGCTGTAAGGTAAAACCTGTTGTATTCAGCGCATGTGACAAATAACATTTGATTTGATTTGATATGAATTTATTTGATTTGATTTGAATATATTTGATTTGATTTGAATATATTTGATTTGATTTGAATATATTTGATATGAATAGATTTGATTTGATTTGATTTGATTTGATATGATATGAATATATTTGATTTGATTTGATTTGATTTGATATGATATGAATAGATTGGATCTGATTTGATTTTAATAGATTTTATATGAATATATTTGATTTGATTTGATTTGATATGATATGAATAGATCTGATCTGATCTGATTTGATTTGATTTGATATGATATGAATAGATTGGATCTGATCTGATCTGATTTGATTTGATTTGATATGATATGAATAGATTGGATCTGATCTGATTTGATTTGATTTGATATGATATGAATAGATTGGATCTGATCTGATTTGATTTGATATGATATGAATTTATTTGAATTGATTTGATATGAATAGGGACCCATTTAGGATCCAACCCATTGACTTTATTTCTGTCAGATTGAGCTGGTGGAGAGAGAACTCCCTGGACTGTTGAGATGTTCCCTGGGCATGTTTTAGTGCCAAAACTATGCCTTGTTGAAGATCAATGATCAATCAATCAATTTTACCAGAGATTACATTTTTTTTTAATGTCAGGGTTTTGGGTGAAGTTGAAGAGGTTGAAGAGGTGCTGTTGCGCCTTCTTCACCACACTGTCTGTGTTGGTGGACCATATCAGTTTGTCTGTGATGTGTATGCCCAGGAACTTAAAACGTTCCACCTTCTCCACTGCTGTCCCTTCGATGTGGATAGTTATTCCTCTGCTGTTTCCTGAAGTCCACAATCATCTCCTTTTTTTGTTGGCGTTGAGTGAGAGGTTGTTTTCCTGACACCACACTCCGAGTGCCCTCACCTCCTCCCTGTAGGCCGTCTCGTCATTGTTGGTAATCAAGCCCACTACTGTTGTGTCGTTTGCAAACTTTATGATTGAGTTGGAGGTGTGAATTGCCATGCAGTCGTGGGCGAACAGGGAGTACAGGAGAGGGCTTTCACCACCTGGGGTCGGCCCGTCAGAAAGTCCAGGACCCAGTTGCACAGCGCGGGGTTGAGACCCAGGGCCTCCAGCTTGATGCTGAGCTTGGAGGGTAATATGGTGTTGAATGCTGAGCTGTAGTCAATGAACAGCATTCTTACATAGATATTATTTTTGTCCAGTTGGGACAGGGCAGTGTGCAGTGTGATGGTGATTGTGTCGTCTGTGGACCTGTTGGGGCGGTAAGCAAATTGGAGTGGGTCTAGGGGGTCAGGTAGGGTGGAGGTGATATGGTCCTTGACTAGTCTCTCAAAGCACTTCATGATGACAGAAGTGAGTGCTACGGTGTGGTAGTCGTTTAGCTCAGTTACCTTAGCTTTCTTGGGAACAGGAACAATGGTGGCCCTCTTGAAGCATGTGGGAACAGCAGATAAGGATGGATTGAATATGTCCGTAAACACACCAGCCAGCTGGTCTCTCAAACCACTTCATGATGACCGAAGTGAGTGCTACGTAGTGGTAGTCATTTAGTTCAGATATCTTTGCCTTCTTGGGAACAGGAACAATGGTGGCCCTCTTGAAGCATGTGGGAACAGCAGACTGGGATAAGGATGGTTTGAATATGTCCATAAACACACCAGCCAGCTGGTCTCTCAAAGCACTTCATGATGACGGAAGTATCAACCGCGGAACTGGACCTGGAAACAGACACAATGCCGATCTAATGCTTGTGGCATTTCTATTTATTTTACGTAGTAAATGCATATTGAATATTGCAAGTTGACAATCTCTCTATGTTATGTGTGCTTCAATTGGTGTGGAAATGCTACGAAGTTTCTCCAATATTAAATATACTTGTACAGACTCCTTTTATTTGCAGTTGTCACCATTTGTGTTTCACCCCAACAACCTTGAATATTGGATATTCTAGGTCGGGTGAACAGAAGGACTTCCTGTTCCTCTGTGTTGTTATGATTACACCATGTGTCGTTAATCATAACGCATACACCCCCGCCCTTCCTTTTCCCAGAGAGGTGTTTTCTCTGTCGGCGCGATGCATGGAGAAGCCCGGTGGATGAACCGATTCCGACAACATATCCGGAGAGAGCCATGTTACCGCAAAACAGAGAATGTTACAATCGCTGATGTCTTTCTGGAAGAAAACCCTTGCTCAAATTTCGTCTACCTTGTTGTCAAGAGACTGGACATTGGTGAGTAGTATACTCGGGATTGGTGAGCGATGTGCACGTCCACTGAGCCTGACCAGGAGGCCACTCCCTCTGCCCCTTCTGCGGCACCGTTGTTTTGGGTCGGGCTACTGGGATTAGATCCACTGTCTAGGGTGGAGATCTGAACAAAGGATGCGCTTTGGGAAAGTCGTATTCCTAGTCATAATGTTGGTAAATTGACATCGCTCTTATATCCAATAGTTCTTCCCAGCTGTATGTAATAAGACTTAAGATTTCCTGGGGTAACAGTATAAGAAATAATGCATAAAAAACGAAATACTGCATAGTTTCCTAAGAACGCGAAGCGACCATCTCTGTCGGCGCCATTCTTCGCCATGCTTCCAGACTAACTAAACACCTTCTTTGCCCCCCTTTGAGGACAATCTGTTGGTTCCTATCAGTCTGTCAGTCTGTAGTTTTATGTCTTTAATGTGTTCAGACTTGCCTCTGAGATGTAACATCCCATGTTTAGTGTGTCCATCAGTGAAAAGGGAAGGGAAGAGAAGAGAGGATAGCTAGAACACAGCTATAATCAGGCAGAGGAAGGGTCTTGCCTATGCATGTTTTTCTCATAATCAAGAATATCACTCTCACCAACTCTCTCTCTCTCTCTCTCTCCTCATCGCTCTCTGTCTCGTTATCTCTCCCAATCAGATTTTCTCAACCATTACCATACTTTCTGCTTCATTTTCATCACTTCCCATTTGTACTGCAGTAATCTAACACCTAACCCTCTGTCAGTGCTGCAGTTTCTGCTTTCTCAGGTTCAATTCTAATGTCTCTCTTTCTCTTTCTCTCTCCCAGTCTGTCTCAATTAGCGTAATGTTTTATTTACTGAAATTCAACTCCAAACACCACACACACACACACACACACACACACACACACACACACACACACACACACACACACACACACACACACACACACACACACACACACACACACACACACACACACACACACACACACACACACACACACACACACACACACACAGACACACACACACAGACACACACACACACACAGACACAGTGTAAAATTAGAGGATGGGTGTTAATATTTGGATAGTCACATTGATTTCAATCCCAGAACTCTAAATGTATTTCAGATAATCTCCCTAATTCAACAAAAAAAAACACACAACTTTTGGGTCTCACAAAAACAATGTGTTACAAACAACCCTGGTGAACTTTGATGTGTAGGTGTTGCTCTGTCTCTGTCTGGCAGTACGTGTCAGATTTCTCTACATTGTGTCTGTCAGGATCTTGTGAGACAGTCAAGTGTCAACTTGAAAGGAGAGTCACCACGTCACCGTCGTGTTGGTATTGAATGCCTACGAGAGTCAACGTGAGACAGCGTTGAATGCTCGCGAGAGAGTAAAAGCGTGAACCCACAGGTGAACTTATTCATTGAATATTGTGAGACACAATGAAGGTGTGATTTATTTATTTGGATTTGGGTGTTTGGGGTGTGAATGGGCCTTCTTAGTTCCTTGCCCCACTCCCCTCTCCTTTGTGTCCTGCAGACCTTTAACACAGGAACTCTAAACTTGACAGGACCCCAACTTTACCACAACCATCTCAGAGACGGGTTAGTGTCACTCTGTGAGAGCATTGTTCATTGTAGTATTACAGACTGGTCAGAACCATTCAAGTTGTAAGTTCAGTAAAGCCTCAAACAGACTGGTCCAAAACCAATCATTGAGTGACCATTACCTGCAGTCCCGACCATTACCTGCAGTCCAGACCATTACCTGCAGTCCCGACCATTACCTGCAGTCCCGACCATTACCTGCAGTCCCGACCATTACCTGCACTCCCGACCATTACCTGCAGTCCCGACCATTACCTGCAGTCCCGACCATTACCTGCAGTCCCGACCATTACCTGCAGTCCTGACCATTACCTGCAGTCCCGACCATTACCTGCAGTCCCGACCATTACCTGCAGTCCCGACCATTACCTGCAGTCCCGACCACTACCTGCAGTCCCGATCATTACCTGCAGTCCCGACCATTACCTGCAGTCCCGACCATTACCTGCAGTCCCGACCATTACCTGCAGTCCCGACCATTACCTGCAGTCCCGACCATTACCTGCAGTCCTGACCATTACCTGCAGTCCCGATCATTACCTGCAGTCCACCCCTTACCTGCAGTCCCGACCATTACCTGCAGTCCCGACCATTACCTGCAGTCCCGACCATTACCTGCAGTCCCGACCATTACCTGCAGTCCCGACCATTACCTGCAGTCCTGACCATTACCTGCAGTCCCGATCATTACCTGCAGTCCCGATCATTACCTGCAGTCCCGACCATTACCTGCAGTCCCGACCATTACCTGCAGTCCCGACCATTACCTGCACTCCCGACCATTACCTGCAGTCCCGACCATTACCTGCAGTCCCGACCATTACCTGCAGTCCCGACCATTACCTGCAGTCCTGACCATTACCTGCAGTCCCGACCATTACCTGCAGTCCCGACCATTACCTGCAGTCCCGACCATTACCTGCAGTCCCGACCACTACCTGCAGTCCCGATCATTACCTGCAGTCCCGACCATTACCTGCAGTCCCGACCATTACCTGCAGTCCCGACCATTACCTGCAGTCCCGACCATTACCTGCAGTCCCGACCATTACCTGCAGTCCCGATCATTACCTGCAGTCCCGATCATTACCTGCAGTCCCGACCATTACCTGCAGTCCCGTTGGTGTGTCAGTGGCTCTGTGTTGCCCAGTCTTTATTATGCATTCTATTCCTCCTCTGAGTTCCTCCTCTGAGTTCTTCCTCTGAGTTCCTCCTCTGAGTTCCTCCTCTGAGTTCCTCCTTTGAGTTCATCCTCTGAGATCCTCCTCTGAGTTCCTCCTCTGAGTTCCTCCTCTGAGTTCCTCCTCTTGTACGGCTGGTATCAGAACACATCAGGACAAATTCTCACGACAAAACATTGCCCAGGTTTGACAAGTCCATGAAATAACGAAACAGTAAACAATGTATTTGGTGTGTCCATCTCCCATGAATAAGGAAGCCGTTTTGGGCGTCGTTCTGTTTCCACGGTGAAGATGAAAAACAATCTGATGTCAGACGGTGCAATTCTCCCTCTGTTAGTTGACCTCTTCACTGGTCCCATGTTGAATACCGTAGGTGCTGTTTTAATATGTGATTAACACTGTTGTGTACCGGAACACACACACACACACACACACACACACACACACACATACACACACACACACACACCATACACACACAAACCATACACACACACACACACACACACACACACACACACACACACACACACAAACAAAACAACTTTTTTTTATGGCTGATTTAATCCTTGGAATTAAAATTACAAAAAATAATCCTCTACCCCCATGTGTGACTACGGTAGACTCCCCTACTCCTTTTTCTTCCCCTTTCACCTCCTCTCTTTCCTCTCCTCTATTTTCACCTCCTCTCTTTCCCCTCCTCCTTTTTCTATCCTCTCTTTCTCCTCCTCCATTTTCTTCTCCTTTCACCTCCTCACTTTCCCCTCCTCCATTTTCACCTCCTCTCTTTCCCCTCCTCCATTTTCACCTCCTCTCTTTCCCCTCCTCCATTTTCACCTCCTCTCTTTCCCCTCCTCCATTTTCACCTCCTCTCTTTCCCCTCCTCCCTTTTCTATCCTCTCTTTCCCCTCCTCCATTTTCACCTCCTCTCTTTCCCCTCCTCCATTTTCACCTCCTCTCTTCCCCCTCCTCCCTTTTCTATCCTCTCTTTCTCCTCCTCCATTTTCTTCTCCTTTCACCTCCTCACTTTCCCCTCCTCCATTTTCAACTCCTCTCTTTCCCCTCCTCC